>NW_022156718.1:2691020-2884259 GCF_004355905.1 Pyricularia grisea
CCCCCCCCCCTACCCAGAGGTCGTAGCTTCGTAAAAGGTGCCCATGAGACGCGAAACGCGGAGCAAAATCTATCAGAAATGTCGTAAGAAATCCTGAATCAAGGGATGCGTACGGCAGGGTCTGAAAGAGAGCTTTATGTTGAGTGCCTCAAGCCATTCACTTGCCAATGCCATCAGCTACCGGAGGTGAGGCCGCAGCCGCTCCAGCATGGGATTCTCTGGCGGTCGTAGAGTCCTCCTCAGCCGCCGAGGTGGATTGGGTGAGGTGAGAATGCTGGAATGGCTCATGCGGTACGGCACCGGCACCGGGGCTGCTGCCCAGCTCGCTGAGTTGTCGCTCTACATGCACAAAATTTCAGATTAGAAATGATCCTTGGGCGTTATACTAAAAGCGCCGCGCAGACAAAAAAGCTCATACCAAGATCACGAATTCGATGACGTAACATCTGGTTCTCTCTGGTGAGCATCTGAGTCTCGGCCTGATAGAAGGCACTCTCGTCACGTCCACCTAGGGCCATGTGCTCGCTGTCGCCACTGATGGAGGTGGAGCGGAGCCGGGGGGAAGCAGTATAGCTTGGGGTCCTCTGCGCCATGTCGCCGCGCACAAAATCAAAGGAACCGCGATGCTGAGCCTGTACGGGTGAGCGCGGAAGCATGCTTGAGGCTGGTGCGGCTGACGGCAACGAAGAGGATGGAGGTCCAGATTGGACGGCGATATCATCGCCAGCTGCCACATGCGGTAGATGCCCCTGGGCCTGTGCTTGCTGAAGCTGAATTTGCTGATCGCGGATAACTTGTAGAAGACGGTTCTATTCCAACAAGCCTTAGCTTCAACCATGCTCCCCGTAAATGCAAACAGGTAGAAGTCGGCTCTTGAAGAAATTCACATACCACATGAGCCTCGGTCTCGGCCTCAAACTCCTGATGTATCTCGCCCAAGCTCGGCTGTCGACCGTGACGGTTCAAAGGATCCCGGCCAATCATGATTGGCGATCGTGGGGACGGAGGCATGTGATGGCTGGATCCGTTCTGATCCGCCACCATCTCACCGGGCGCGGGCAGGCCGGGGTCGTTCAGTTGCAAGTTCATGAGAATGGATGAGCGTCGACGCCGACCATGTGGCGAATGAAGACTGTTCCTCGAAAGGGAACCAGTTGATGACCCTGGCCAAGATTGATGGGTGATGACAGGTCAGTTCAGACGAACCTTGCTTAGATTGCACACTCGGAGCGAGCTGTGGCGAACATACCTCTGGAATTCTCATGCTGGAGCCCGGCGTTCATTGTGGCAGCTGCCTGGAGCGAATTACCCGGACGGGAAGATGGAGAAGGTGTATTGCGCTCCTCGGCAGAGCCGTTGTTGGTCGCCATGTCGGCTTTCTCAGGTTGCGTACTCAGGGGCGCAGCTAGGTACCTTGGGTAGCCAGGGTAGGTAAGTAAACTAGGTAGTTACTTGCGATTAGGTAGGTTGGTAAATCTGTAGGTAGGTTGACGTGAGCAGTTCGAATTATCGCTGAAAGTTTGGTTGCCAGTTTGAGTCGTGTGCAGTCTTGCAATGTGAACGGTCAACTTGACCAAGCTTCACATATTTTGTTTGGATGATTTCGATGGGATCAAAGGCCTGATCTGACGAGTTTAAAGGTGGTTGATGAGGTAGCTTAGCTCACCACTTCAAACTAATTGTGCCTATCTGGGTAAGGTAGGTAGGTACTGGATGGAGGTAAGGTTAGCTACCTAGGCAAGGTAGGTAGGTAGGTAAGGTAGGTAGCTATTGCCTGTAGGAGTTGCAGCGGTTACGTAGGTGCATGCCGCGGGGTCCAGGAGCTATCCATGCCATTCAATGGCATTACAACAGGTACGTGGTAACGTGAGGTCTCCACCTGACAGTGGGGCTCTGTCTAAACCAAGATCCATTTCGTGGGCTGACAACAGTTTCCCTCGGGCCCAAATTCTGGCTGATGACTTTTTATCATGCCGTCGATATGCGTGAAATGACATGATGGGCAGAGGGTGACGTCCAGCTGACCAAACCAAGCTGAAAACGAACCGCCGCCTCCGAAAACGTTCACCTGGCCCGAGACGTGTCATGAGGACAAGTTGGTAGATTGCAGGGCTGAAAACAGACAGAGTAGAGGATTGTGGTATCATGTACCAACCACTTCAGTATTCCATGCAGATGTATATAATTAAATATTACCTTCTCTGAACTATGTAGGTGGCTACCTTATCTTAGCCACTAAGGGCGGTCTTGAACTTGTCTCGAGGAATAATAAGCTTGAATATGTGACGGAAGCGAAGTGAAACACCAACGCATAAGTGAGGCAATCCGGTTCTTCGGCGAGACAGAACAGCAGACGTGAACACTTGGAGCCATGTCTAAGCTATATTTACTCGGCTTGTTCTGTAGAGAGACAAAAGAAGATGAAGAACAAGATAGCATCACAAGGAGCAGTGAGAGCCCCAGACCTGCGCTCGGCTTTGCCAAGCTATCTTGCATACCCTGCACTGCATCAGCAGCATTACTGTGCTGTACTTCTGTACTTTTGACAAACCACACGCGAACTCTAGAAGCTCAATTTATTCTAGTCTAGATAGTTTTCAAGAGCCATATGCCATTCCCGGACATGTGCTTCTAGCCCAAAACTAGAGACAGTTCTACGTCTAATTTAACAGCTCGTGTGGCAGTCACTTTAGTTTTATTCTGCATATCGTCAAACGGCCATTGTCTCTTCTGCCCTGGGCTAAATTATCTAGAACGCCAGCCCAATACAGGTCTAGTCTTTGCCGGGAAAAGGTGAGCAATCCGTTCCGAGGGGGATTGCTCGTGTTGACCCTAGAAATAGAAAGTTGTGCATTTCCTTGGTCATCGCTGGCGAATGATAAGGTTTGGTGTGCATTCCGAAGCTACTGCAGGAACCTGTGCTACGACACCAAATACATCCCTACCTGGGTGAAGAAGCTAGCCCGAGCGTCTACTGCAGGAACCAAGCATGCAAGTATGAGTTATCCAAGATGCTACTTCGTCTTTGCAGGAAACCTGGAAATGCAGGGTTTCGGCGGCATATGCTGGTTGGTCGAGATGAAAAGACCGTTTACCAGGTAAACATTGAGATTTATTTCATTAAAGTGCCTTGAAAACATTTACTACCCGACCTTACTACAGACGTTATGTGTCAAGGCGTCAAACCTACGTGGTACATTGGTTCCCCTAATTGCACTGTACAGTACTGTACAGTACTATGGTACGATGTGCAAGCGATGACAATCCACTGTGGGGTATTCCAATACGTTGGGGCAGCGTTGACAAGGTCCTCCTTACCAGAGGCGCGTACGGCCCTGTAGGATGACGATCCTAAAGGTTTGATTGAAAATTCCGCTTGCTCCAATATTGACAGGTCTCACCACAGTACGTTGCACCCATGGAACGGAAGGAAGTGGAATAGTGTCTAATAATAAGGTACTGCATTGGAACTTGCCGCCCTGTTGGGCTAATATCGACCCAAATTATCCCATTGGACCAAACTTCGGCTCTACTCTATATCTTACCTATACAATGTGGTATATGGAGGGTTTCCATTCAATTCATATTTGTAAGAATCACCGTGCAAGTCGCTCGGAAGACCACGTAAAACGCCCGGCATCAAAAGCAAAGAGCTAGCCTCATCTAAGGTGTGGATGAGATCTCGTGCCTGTCGTAACTATCCATTTAGACACTGTCTATGGTAGTACTTTTCTGTACTCTATTTTACTTTACCATGGCGCCATGCCTGCCACTTGCGGCAGTCGAAATTCGGACAGTGACATCGTTCGTGCTCAGGCCATGCTCTTGACCGGTTGAAATCACGAGAAGAAAAAAAAGCCAAACAAACCCCCCCCCCCCCCCCCCCCCCCCCCAACAGAGCATGGCGATGTCCGTGCCCACAAGTCGTCTCTGTTAAAGACTTGTCTTTCTCTTCGTCAAGTATCTACTTTGTCATTTCTACGCTTAAAAGGGTGTCGGGTCAAGTCCCTTGGGGTCCGTCTGCCACTTAACTGTAAGATCGAATGGTACGATACCAAACGAACCTTTCACTATCGGTCAACAAACCAGGCCAGGCACACAGAGTCGTCCCCGTCATAGCTACATCGTTTGATATTCGCCGATGGAGTACATGAAAATTTTTTCCACCGTTGGGTGGGCGCATCCAACCGATTTATTGAACGAACCAAGTAACCCCCAAGGGTCATGGGTGTTTTCGTTTTCTTTTGTTGGTACTTCGTACTTCGTAACTCATCACAGTACACCTATAATACTTTTTTGTAAGCTATAACGCAATAATACGTACGGATATCCCAAATAGTACAGAAAATTTTAACCACGTCACACCCCCTCCACAAAGTGACTTGATTTGATGTGCATTCACATTGTGCTCGAGCGGCGGGTAACTCCCCGGCCTTGCCAGGGTGCCCAGGATGATGAATGCGTCTGTTGGTTGGTGGCGAAGGTTCCCGGTGGATGGTGTGTTTTTATTTATTTATTTTATTTTTTTCCAATATCAACAGCAAGTTGAACCCGCTTAATCGCTTAATCACTCTGGATTCTCCCCGCAAGGTTAGGATACCCCAGTTAATATTGGGGCTTGCCATCATGGGTCGATCGAGTCTGAGGCCCCTGGTTGTTTGCTCACTAGACACCCGACGAGGTTGGTCCCGTTCGTTCATTCAAAGTACTTCATAGCTTCACCTGAATAAATTGTGCAAAGTAGGTAATTAAATGGTTCTGCATGCGACCTCAGCTATATGTAGTCAGCAGCGCCCCCATCTCTTGTTACCGTGACAGCCGAGTAAGAATTCATCCAATGGGCTTACAAGATGAAAACAAAAGTAAAGAAACGTTGATAGATCTCAGTAATAAAGGAACCAAATGACACATGATGAAAATCGCGGTACAAGATCTTCATACCGCAAGGTGAGCCTTATTTGGGCGCGTAAAATTCAACATCGCCGGGGTCGCAACTTAATACTTCGTACATTAAAGTGGACATGCATGTGCTTGGGATGTGTGGATTGCACCGAAATCGGGAACCGAGCCCCCTTGTCATCACTCACGCCAGCGGTCCACTGGTACTAGAGCTCATCGTGATTTAACATATCCGTACAGGATGGCTTCGCATACCTACCTACCTGTACCTAGGTAGGTATTTGATTTGAGCTGGTCTGCTACTTGCTGTCATTGAAAACCGGAAGCTCAGCTTCCTTCACCCGACTCGGTTGGCATGACAAGAGGAAAACAAATACCGTACAAATGCATTCAATTGTAGCCCCCACCGGAAAGAAGGGGGAAAGTAAGTTTTCTTGCTGTCCTGGCCCTTGACGTGAACAGCTAGTAGCCGCCCTGCCTTTCTCTTTCAATTGTGCGACAAGGACTCGTGGGGTCTTTTTTCGGGACACCCTTGTCCGGGCGGACCGCTATGTCTGTTTTGGGCCTGTAGCTCGGTGGGGCCCAATCGTGCAGTTTCCCGAATCGAGGTTGAGTGGAGTCACTGGAGTGAAGGACAGAGCGGGAGAAGTGGTCGAAGTTAACTTGGAACTTTTTTTTTTTTTTTTGGCGAGAGGGGGGGGGTCCCCTCGACTGTGCGGCCATGCAACGCACCAAAACAACAAGGACGGCAAGGGAGGGAAGGCCCTACCGCTGTTTCTTGTCGCTCCTGCTAGTCCCCATCCCGTGCCGTCAATATTTTTGATTTCTATGTTCTGTACAGTAGGTAGTTACAAGCAAGGTAAGCAAGGTAAATTGTATGGCACTTGCCGGTAGTTTGTTTTGAGTGAGTGTACTTACTGTACAACAATACAAGACGCGCGCCCGGGCGGACACAACAGACTAAATATCAATTCGCATGCAGCTCGGCTTGCTTTTCATTAGGTTGCTTACGACTTCTGCCTTTTCCTCTTTTGATCCCTTGATGCTTGTTATATTTCCGGAGCCAGCTGGGTATATTACCCGACGCCCCTTTGCCGTATCCCCCACGCGCCATACCACTGTTGCCTCCCTTTCTTTCCCATACCTGTTCCACCGTGTCTGAATCTAGAACTAGTCGTCACCTACGAGCGCTACCTGGGTTTGAAAGGTATTTCCTGGGCTATTCTTCAAACGAAACAGGGGCTTCACACCAAGATCCTATCTGCCGACCTTGAGGCTCCGTTGTTTCTGTTGTGCAGACATTCGAAACACGTCTAACACACACCCTGCATCCCAATTCCTTTTAATTCATGAAAAACCACCGAGGAAAACAAAAGAAAAACAACAAACGAAACGAAGCGAGGGAGCAAGGAGCAGAGAAAGAGAAAAGGGATAGAGGGAGGAAGAGGAAACAGGGAGAAGAAAAAAAAGAGAGAGAGAGAGACAATCGCACCCGCCAATCCTTCGACCTGGACAACTCGCCGTCCTTTCTGGGTTGCTGCTATCTTCTGCAGTGGTACCATCGCCACGTGCCGCATTCCATCTGCCAAACGATTCGCAGCAATGTATAACAATCGTCGTCGCTAAAATACGACTTTCTTGACGTCGCTGCCCGCTCTTGCTGCCTTGTCGGTGCCGTCATTGGACTGACCGGGGTGCTCGTGCGACGGCTGCATTTCGGGCTCCGGGAGGCTCTCTTCGCATTAATACGATTCCGATTCAGAAGAAAGAGCTCTCTGCTCAGAGAACCAAAAAATGGACCACCCCAACGCCTCGCAAGCCCCCTTCGCCCATCTGGATCAACTCCATAGCAGTCAACTGCAAAATCGACGACTTCGACCGCCGGACATGGAGAAAATGGCTCTTGGTGACGAGAACCGCACTCCCCTCCGGCCTAATGCGGAAAGACCCCGTCGTCGGGATTCCAAGCTCCTCGGCCTATTTAGCCGCCAGAAGAGCACCGTTGATTTACCCATGCCTCAACCGCAGCAGCTACCGCAATCGCAACCCGCATTCTCATCCTCGGTGAGGGACCTGGAGCTACCTCCAAGGGGTGGGCTGCGTGCATCTCTGGCCGAAATTAGCAATTGGCCTTATGCACTTCAATCTACTCGCTCCGAGGTCGCGCTTCTCGATCCCACTATCCCACCACAGATCTCAGCATCGCCCTGTCATCATAGGCCACCTCCACCCAAACCAAGTAGGAGCCCTTCATTCACAACTAACAGCATACCGGTGCCGAATCCTCCCAGCTTGCCTCCCGCACGGTCGACAAGGGGGGCATTGGCAACCTGGGACCCACCACCGTTGTTCCAAGGATACCCCCAGGCCATACGGTACATTGAGCTTCCGGCTTGTACTCAATCAGCCGAAGCCATCCTTCGCATGAATGGGAGAAGCACTGCCGATCAGGCCGAGGCCGTCCCGGACAAGACTCGGGACAAGGGGAAAAGGAAACATCGACGGGCCAGCTCTGGAAACTTTTTGAAGGCTGATTGGACGACCAAGATTTACATCTTGGTCACATCGGGCTACTTGCTTCAGTATGCTGGCGAGGGCTCCTTCGACCGGCTTCCTGAGAAGATTCTTCCCCTGGGCAAGGACTCGGTCGCCTTCGCCAGCGACGTTATTCCTGGAAAGCACTGGGTGGTTCAAGTATCGGCGTCTATGGACTCGGACGGTACCGCGACCGCTGACCCTCGGGCCTCAATACTGTCCCGGCTACCATTTCGCGGTCCCGAAAGGAGACAGGCTTCACACTTCCTCATGGTATTTGAGTCCGCCGAAGAGATGGACCAGTGGATTGCTATTCTTCGTCGCGAGATAGAGCATCTGGGAGGCAAGAAGAGCTTATCCGAGACAGGAAAGCCAAAAGCCGACGACGAAAGACTCGAACTCCGGGCGCAGGCCAGTCAACGAACACTGGTACTTAGGGACCCCGAACGTTTCGCACGACCGACAGTATTGGATGGGGACCGTTGGGGGATTGATGAGCACACTAATGGACAGGACGCACAATCCACCCTGTTGACCGACTCGGATACAGCAACGGATCATCAGTCATTTGACGAGATGTCGACGACCAACAGCACAACTTCTCATGATGGGAGGCAGCTGGAGAACCTAAGGGATGGTTCGAACCGGCTGTCCTTCATCTCCTCGAGCCAGCGAACTTTTGTAACCTCAGAGGGCACATCGCCCGCGTGCTCGCCGAGTCGAACCAGCTTTTCCAGCCAAATCGAGGACGGCCCGTTTTCGAACGACGGTTTGGTTACGGAAGCCAAGCCGAGGCCGAATGCACAGGCGATTCTACAAAGGAGGATGTCCATGCAGGCTACCAACCCTTTTGCAGACATTCAGATGGCGCCGCAGGCACAATCCTCACGATCCAACAGAGCGTGTCATTTAGATGGCACACATCAAAACATTACAAATACGTATTGCACACGGAACTTCAGCATGCCGCACTCGGCAAACAAGCGTTTTTCTGTGATCTCCAGCCCTGGCTCATCCCCGGAGCCCGCACTGGAGCTGTCACCACATGCGACGGGACTGTCGGCGCCGCCAAGACCTTCCTCGAAAAGGGGACCCCCGCCTACACTTGGATTCTCCAGGCCACTATCCATGGTTCCCGATCATCCTTCCCCGATTTCGCCACCAGGGGTTCTGAGGAAGAAAAACGGCGACAACAGACAGTGGGGGGTAGGTGCGGATAGCCCCGAACCACGCTCTATATTCCAGATCTGGGCTCAAGAGGCCTCGACGAAACCGCCCTTGCCCCCGCAAGAGGTGACTGCGGATGAAGCTGCGAGGCGCGCCAGTGTACACGCGCTCATGCCCAGCAGGATGCCCCGCCACTCACCAAACTCTCAAAGTCGACAACAGACTCATATTAAAAATGCCTCGAAAGTTACAACTCCCGACCAGGGATTTGTCAGACGAAGGTCTTTTGCATCACCAGGCGTCTCTGCAAAGTCTGAGATGAACCCGCAAAGTCATTCAGGACGTGCCGCTTCGTCTGCGGCCGCTTTTTATGGCTCGCCAACACCGCAGCGTCGCAGTTCACCCCGATCAAGCGTACGTACCCGAAGGGTGAGCATGTTTGATAATGGTTGCGATGGAGATGCGGTAAAAGTCAACTTTGGGCGAGTATGCTATAATGATAATTCTCAGGAGCTATCGCCGCAGCCGCCGCCACCGATGCTGCAGGGGCCTCCAACACGCCCACTCCCCCAGCCGCCCACATCACAGCCGAAGCAGACTCGGCAGCGTTCGATGCGGAGCTCGACGTCGGCGCAAAATTTGCGGGCAGACACTGAAACAACGGTAATCTCTAGGCGGCAAAGCATAAAACATCTCGCTGACGGGCCTCCGCCAGCTCCGCCTCCAACCTGTGCGCTACCACCCATACCATCATCGCAGGGGACCAAAGGGCGTGGGAGAAGAGCACAGACCGTTGCAATCTGAGCCTCGACGATATTCTGATGATCTAAATGATTTGCTTACCTTCTCATACCCTGTCTCTTTTGTTTATTTCCTTTCTCATCTCGGGCACTGCCATATATATTCATGATCATTTACAATACTATACCCAATCAGTTTTCATTTGTATACTAGCTATGGGAGAATCCTGTATTTTTAAGGCTCACCAGCAAGAGATGAAAGTTCCCGGGGGTGGAATTACTACATACGTGGCACATAGATATAGCTAATGGCCTAGGAATATTGGGGATGAGCAAGGGAACGGCGGGTCTCAACTGGGAAACTACTAATGAGTGCGTAATATGCTTGGTACTTTGGTTGGAGATATCAAGGAACACATTCGCATAAAAAAAGAAAGACTACATGAAATTTTTCCTTCGATCTTTAGTGACAGTGTTGTGACGGTTAGGCCTGTAAACGTGCCACATGTTGGAAGCATGCTGTGATGAAAGAAAAACACGAGATTCTACGTAAATACAAACAAAAAAAAAACCACCACCTCGGTTTCACTATGAGATCTGTTTATTTTTGCAACTATAGATTCCTTGTAATGCAATTGGTCTCTGCAACTATGTTAAGGACGAGTTTGTTTTAGCCGCAAACGCATCAACAAATTGATGAGTCTTGACTGCTACATATAGGTGTGAGAGGGTGTCCTTGTGAGCGCTACCTTACCTAAATAAGCTCATAGGCCCGCCACAGTTTATAACAACTTGCACAGCCAAAGTGGTTAGTCAACGCCACACTAAGCAGCCGAGTAAAAATAATTGCTGGTGGGACCGCAAAAATCAACCCCACCACTCCCACGATCACACCAAGCAGACGACGGCATCTAGCTTTTGGGAAATCGCATCTGCTGCCACCCAATAGACCGACGGAACCCAGATTCATAAAAAAAGGTTGACGTTCTATCGTCACAAATTTGAGATACCACATTTCTCGCCGTCGAAGAAAAGAAAAACAACCAGAGACAATCTCAAAATGGCTTCAGTTGCGAAGCCCGCCCAGTACGTGCCTGTTCACTCTTGCCACACACACCACATTCTTCTGAGTACTGGGATTACTCGTCAAAATAAAACAAGCTCGACGAAAAGGAATACATGAACAAAAAATTACAGCTAGGCAGGCGCGGACTTTTGAGAGGAACAAGCTGCAAATGATTCATGACAAAAAGAAAAAAGAAAAAGCTAACCAAAAAACACCACCCCCTCCAAACAGGCCGGTCAAGGCATGGGCCGACGACGATGACATCGACGACGGCACCACCGAGCGTCTGCCCGACCCCCAGACCATCGTCAACAAGGACGGCACCAAAACCATCATCAGCTGGCGCTTCAACGACCAGGGCCAAAAGGTCAAGACGACACGGCGGGTGCGGTTGACGACGCACCGCGAGGTGGTGAACCCTCGCGTGGCCGAGCGCAAAAAGTGGGAAAAGTTTGGCCTGTCGGCCAAGGATGGCCCCGGCCCGGCCTCGGACACGACCTCTGTCGGCGAGAACATCATCTTCCGCCCCTCGGCCAACTGGCGCAAGGACCAAAAGGACGAGAGCAAGGACGCCAACGCCAACGCCATGAAGGACAAGCTCAAGGACAAGAAGGTCAAGTGCAGAATCTGCAATGGAGAGCATTTCACCGCCCGCTGTCCCTACAAGGACACCATGGCTCCCATCGGCGAGGCCGCGCCCGCCGGCGGAGTCGGTGGTGGCGGCGACGACGAGGGTGGCATTCTGTCCGCGCCCGGGGCGGCCGGTGGTGCCGGTGCCAAGAAGGGCTCGTATGTGCCTCCGGCCCTGCGTGGAGACCGCAAGGAGGGCGAGAAGATGGGCGGCGGCGCCGGCGGCAAGTACGGCGAGCGCGACGACCTCGCCACGCTGCGTGTCACCAACGTGAGTAACCTCTTTTCCTGGCTTTACACTGTCACCTTTCAGAGATGGCACACGTACCTCCTCCTGGTTCGATTCCCGACGTGATACTGACAACCATAATCTTAACAGGTCTCGGAGATGGCAGAGGAGCAAGAGCTGCGGGATATGTTTGAGCGCTTTGGTCGCGTCACCAGAGTGTTCTTGGCTAAGGACCGGGATACGGGCCTGGCCAAGGGTTTCGCCTTTATCAGTTTTGCAGACAGAGAAGACGCCGTCAAGGCGTGCAACAAGATGGACGGCTGGGGTTTCAAGCATCTCATTCTCAGAGTCGAGTTCGCCAAGAAGGCTACCTGAGAGTTGGGTGTTTGACTTTGGTTTTGTTTATGGGATGGGGGGTTTTTTCTTATCGTGGCTTTCCATTTTGTTACGACATGACCTCTTTTAGTATCCGACTCTTATGATACTTTGGAACGGGGGAGGGTTATAGGACGACAAAAAAAAAATGGATTTGTCTTTTTTTGAGTTTTATGAACCCGGTGCTTTTTTTTTTTTTTTTTCTCGGTACTTTGTGATGGGAGGAAAGCCCACAGGCTGGTATCTAGGGCGGCTGATCTGTAACACCAGACAAAAAGCACGAAATGAAAGCAAATTGTTGTTCTATATCATGCGCGGCCACGCGCACCACGGAGAGACCTCCACCACCTTGGCTCATGGGCTTCCCTCCCCACGTGAATAATTACTCAAGTCTAAAGGGAAAAAAATGCACATCGGTCAATAGCTTGCTAGGTACTCCATGCTGTCATCTTTCTTAATAATTGACTGGATGCATTGTGAAAAGGGATTAAACACTTCTTTCTTCAATACACCCTCTGGCGCAATACGATAACACCGGATCATCGAAAAATATAAGAAGGATGAACGAATTCAAATAAGAACAACGCCATGCTTCATGCTGCTTATCCAATTAATCAAGCAATACTGCTCTCCGCCAGCGAGTTGCAGCCAAAAAAAAGTGAACAAAGCTGGAGAACAGAAAAGACAAAAGAAAGTAAAAAGCCCAAAACATGAAAACCCACCCGGAAAAAACAAATAACCAGCTGAGCTGTATAATTTCATGACTTGTCCTTTTTGTCTTTCTTGAGCCCAAAGATGTTACGCTTCTTCTTTTCCTTCTCTGGCTTGGCAGGGGCAGGACTCGTGTTTGGACTCGGGCTTGGCCTAGTCGCCCCAGACGGGGGCCACTCGTCCTGCTGCGCGCTTGACGGCTGACCGCCCATGCTCATCTGGCCCATGGCCGCCGTGGGAGGTTGAGGTCCAGGCCTGCTGGGAATTCCGCCCGCAGGAGGAGGCGGACGAGGCGGCGCTCCTCCCATGCGCGGCGGCAAGCCACCTCCGGGGCCGCCCTGCTGTGGAATGCCGGGAATTCCTCCCCTTGGAGGGGGCTGTCCTGGTCCGCCCATCCCCATTGGTGGCGGGGTTGGCCGCTCGCGCTCAAAGAGGTGAGCGGGTGCTTTCGGCCGTGGCCGTTCTTGGGGCAGATCGAGACGGCGTTTGTCTGCTGATAGATCTGTGACCTGGCGGATGAACAAGCTCGGGCTCACCATGTGACTCGTGGTCATGAAGACGTCCTTGGAGTACTTTGCCGATACTTCATAGCATGCACGTGCTTCTGAATAAGTCGCACCGCCCGCCGCAAAGACGAGGATGCGTTGTCGGTTCTCGGTGGTCCGTCGAGAGGCACCAGCCCAACTGGGCTTCGCGGCTCGGAGCGAGCCTTGGCCGGCCACCATGTCCTCGTTCGGGTCCAACGGGGGCTTGACATACGGGAAGACGGTCTGATCTAATGTCCCCTTGCAAATATGCTCCAGCATGTGCTTTACGGCCGGCTCGAAACGCGACAGGGCATACTCCTCGCTCTGGGTGAGGGTTTTGACGTCGATGGGGAAGAGTGCAGGTGGGGGCGGCCGCGTATCCTTGAGCGCATGCGTAGTTCTGGCACCTAGCAGCTCGAGATTGGTCACCACCTCATTTTCCTGCGGTGGCAATTGCGAGTGGTGAAGCAGCCTAGAGACGTCTTCAGGGATCACACCGTCTCGGTAAATAAGATAGGCCAATATCAGCCGCAACCTATCGGGCTTGGGGATTGCCTCGTCGTCCAGCAGGCGCACCACCTGGTCCAGGATGTTCTTGGGTTTCTTAAAGTCCTCGTCGAGGCCTGTGGCGAGGGTCTGCTCGACTGATGCAATATCGGGCAGCTTGTGCTTTTGGAACACATTCATGCACTCCTGTGCCATTGTGAGATGCAACGAGTACGCCTCTTTCATCTCCTGGAACTGCGGCAGGCCCGCCAACATGTCTTTAATGGCATTGAGATTGGTTGCGTCGCCGTTGCCTTCATCTCGAAAATGCGGGTTCTTATCCAAAAACTTTTGAAAGTCCCCCATGAGCTTGTCTATCGTGTCCTTCATGTGGCGATGCCGGTTGTCGATCCAAACCTTGTCCTTTTCGTGCAGCTCCATGTCTTTCTCTTCCGCGCTCGCGCTGCCTTCGTTGATAGTCATGTGATATGTGACCTTTTCCCCATCTGAAATGTTGAGCAAGTCGTGCGCCATGGCCTGATAGGTAAACTCATGGACAATAGGGGCCATCAAGTCCATAGATCTGTCAGTAACAACGAGAACTCCCTGAGGCCGCGACGTCGTCGGCGGGAAATTGGGATTCCATTGGGCATATTCTTCAAGTTCCTCCTGAACGAAGCGGGCCAAATGGGAACAGAGAACGCTCGCCTCGTGCGTCGGGTTCCTAGGACGATAGTATCTAACCTTGGGAAACTCGCCCAAGGTCACACAAACACCAACGATCTGTCATCATCGCCCCCTCTCTGTCAGTATAGAGTTGAGGGGGTGTGCGCCAAGGCTTGAGGGTCCCAAAAGGCAATCCAATCATCTGCAAACGCACCTTTTGCGCCAACTGTACCATGTGGTCCCTCACGAGGTGGTTGCAGGCCGGATGGTAAAGGATGGGGAAGCTCCAAGGATCCCTAAAAGTAACTAGATGCGACTCGCGGGGGTAAAAGTCTATTGCGAGAGTTTCGAAGCCGGCCTTGAGGTCGCGGGCGGCAGGTGACGAGTCGATACGGCGGCGCAGCTGGGGGTCAAGGACACCGGTCCACACCAGAAAGGATTTTCTGTACCTCCGGCGGTCGAAATCGGCCACGAGACAGTCGACGATGTGAGGTAGTGGGGAAAGTATGTATACGGCGTCCATGGTAGGGTTCATCTCGCGCCTCTCCTCTATCCGCTCAATATCTGCACATGGCGGGGGTTGCGAGTTGATTCGTCCATTAGTATCGTAGCCGCAGAATACGGGCAGAAGCCAGCGCAAAGGGAGGGCGTATCGTATTGGGGCGGTAACGAACTGGCGATATTCTTGTCGAGGATGTCATCTTCCTTGACGACATTGTCAATGATCTTCTTGGATTGCTCATCGATCACGAGGACTTTCCACTGCATGAGGTGAGGTTAGCCAATGGGTGCGGTATACAATGCGACAACCCGAAAGTAAACTGGTGTCTGGCTGGGAATTTGAAAACTTACGTCTCCTTGGGTGATGTTCTTTATGGTCTCGACGATAACTGAAGCTCCAAGAGTGTGGTCAGCTGCTTGTTTCGCAAGGCCATCTCCGGTACAACCTCAATGCGGCTCTGGAGCGCGCTCTCTCGCTCTCTCTCTCTTTTCTCGGGGGTGACCGACTGTCGCGTTGCTCCTGAATCACAGAAACGCCCATATTGGTGACCGACACGACTTGGCCGCTCGGTGGAGCTTGGTTGGGCCTCGGTCTTTGAATAATGCAACTTGTGCTCTACCAAACGAGAGAGGGGATGTAATGTCCTTTGGAAAGCAGTCGGTTGCTTTTTCTTTTTTTTTTGGCGTAGGTTTCCAGTTGGCTTCTGGATGCTAGAGTCTCGGTCGCGGATTGTGGTTTGATGCAATCGCCAGTTCTGAAATGGTGGTACCAAAGGTGAGTGGAGGTAGTCGCGCTTTGGACGTTGGGCACAATGTACTGTACATCAATCAGCTTGTCCTGCGACAATCAACCTTGGTGGTGGGGTTTTGCGGCATGCCTGTCAATGCCAGCGGGGGGTGGGGCAAACGCAACACCTTAAACTTAGCTCCGGAGGGATCGCGTCGGTAAAGTACAGAACCAAGAAGCAATCATGCATACCCGTTACAAAGTAAGCAATATGACTACCTCATACCTTGGTATCTGCCTACCTACTTTGCTACCTACCTACCCACGTACCTAGGTAGGTACCTATCTTACAAGGTAATTTGTGTACCTCGCTTTGCTTTACATGAATCGCTTACTTTTTTATTTATTTTTATAGTTTTTATTCACTAGCAAAACGCCAACAATTTGTGACCTCAACGACCCTCAAGTCTGGTTCCGGTCGAGCTTTGGTCTGCTTCGGAGCATGAGTGTGATCCACGGTTGTTTCATTCATGCACAGTCCATCTACTCTGCACTTCTTATTCACTGCACGATTACTATACCATAAATCACCATCGGACCAAAAAATTTTCTTCTTTCTCTTTTCTTCTTACTTTTTATTTATTCTCTTCTTCTTTTCTTATCTGAAGGATTCAAGGTAAACCTCAAACTCGAACTAAATTCAGGACAGTATGCTTTACGTTTGCAAGGGGGAAAAAAAACTCAATACACCAATCGCTATGCTGCAAATCTAAGAAACCAACCTGAGCTTATCTGTCGTAGTCATCCGTTTAAAAAAAAAGTATCATCTGGGGAAGAGGAGGGTAAACAGTTACCATCCAAGTGTCCGAAAGAACAATGTGGACACTAGCCGTTATAAGTTAGGGTTCTCAAAGAGTCTCTAGAAATTTCTCGCCCAGGGGCGTCGTGGTTCCTCGGGATTTTGACATGCTGTAAGGAGCCTGTAGTAAGAAGTAGTGTGTCAGTAGTCAGCATATGTGTAACAGACAACACGTAGGTCCCAGTGTTGCTGCTGTCCAGTTCCCAAACTTACAAGGACTTGTTTGGCATTGCAAATGCGCCACGCCAGCTTCCTGACATTCCCATCTGCCGGAACAACTGCGGGTGCAAACTCGATACCAAACATGTGGTGAATCGCATAAACCACCCTCTTGGCATACTTGCTATCGCGTTCGACCAGGCTTCCAAAAGGCTCGTCTACGGTGCTTGGGGCAACCTCGGGGTTGCGGTCTAGGCAGTTCTGTACCAGTGGCAGAAGTTCCGACGCGACGGCTCGCTCGTAAACCCCGCCACCGCTGGCCAAAACCTCTTCATCCAAGTCCTCGTCGAACCGCCCAATCTTGATCTCAAAAGGTTCCGATACCGACATGACGTTATGAGAGTCGTCGTGGTGATATCTCAGTTCGAAAGTGCCCTGGGTCCACCACAGCCTGTCTCCCTCAAAGATCATCTCTCCTTGAACCATATCAGGCTGGCCGGGTAGCGGCTGATCCGCGCTCACAATGCCGTCATCGGTTGCCCGGTCGTAAACCCCGGGGCAAGTAGGTACCCAGCGCCCCTGAGAGGGTACCTCGGTAACTTCCCTGGATCTGTTGTCGATCACCATGTAAAGCCCGACCCAGTCGTTTTTGCTGTGATTTGCAGGTGCCGTCCACTTGACACGGATAGGCGCACCATACTCCAATACCAGGGTCTTGACGTCCTTAGGGAATCTGCCTTGGATGCTCTCCTTGCCGGTCGAACGTTCACTGGCAGCCTTTTGCGCGACGGTTCCCTCCAACGAAAGAGAGTATTGTTTGGGGTCCAGGCCTGCGAGGGATGGGTTCAGCTGCGAGATGGTGAGGCGCGCGGGATAGGTGTTGAAAAGGGCCGTGGTGTCGCGCACAATCGTCGAGACTCCAGCGGCAAGCTTGGGCCTAGCTGACTCCACAAAGTCCTCGACGAAAGCCTTGGCCTCATCAAGGACCTTGTCCATGCTGTCGGACCACTCCTTGACTGGCGGGGGCAGGGACCGCTTGACAAATTTGGTCAGACCAGCCTCCTCACGAATGCTCTGGCCGTAGATCTTTTGCATGTGAGGCTTCTCGACGTATGAGATGAAGGCGAGGGTAAGAAGGTGGCTCATGAGCGCAAGGACAAAAATGGCTCTACTCCAGGTGATGAGAGCAGCTCCATACAGACCCAGAGAGCCCATGACACGCTCCGGGTTATTGAGGAAGCGATAGATGGACCTGTAGGTCAGCTTGGCACGGCTGTTGAAGAAGAAGTCGCCAAAGAACCAGCCGAACTCGCCCAGCTCATCGTAGATGCTCACAGCAGTCCAGATCTGAAGAGAAACGAGGCCGGCTCCCGTGACGTGCTTGAGGATCGACCATTCCTGCGTCCAATCAGCAGGTACCGTGTACATCTTCCAGCAAGCTGCCATGAAAGAACCCTGGCACATGACGGTGCTGACGTGGTAGAGGCCCTTCCACTGCCTCCACGCCTCGCCTGCACTCTCGCCGTACTTGACAAAGTGTCTTGTGAACCTCTTTTCTTTGGATTGGAAAGTCAAGATCCATCCGAGACCCAACGAGAACCACAGACGCCAGAGAACGGCGTGCACGATGAAGGCTGCTTGCCAAAACTCTGTTTTCGGGGTTGCGAGCGAGAGCACACCGAGGTACATGCAGAGCAGAATCGTAGTGTAGTCCGGCACGCGGAAGAGGTCAATATTCTTGAAGCCAAGCATGTTGTGAACCGTCGCGGGAGAGTCCCTGGTAGCGGAATCGGCGTCTTTGTTTCCATCCAGCGGCTGCATCTGGCCAGCGCTACGGGGAGGAGGAGGGTTGTACGTCTTTTCAATGTGTGGGTTCTCGACCACGACGAGGAAGATGAGCTGGGCAAGATGAGCAATAATGGAGATGAAAAGCACATCGTAGCTAGCAGCCATCATGGATATGCCATAGTAGCCGATGTAGCCAATGGAGTACATGGGATGAGGGGCCAGCTCAAAAACGCCGTCGAACGTGAGCTCTTGGTCAATGAGATAAAAGAAGTCACCCCAGTACCAGGCAAAATCCTTGACGACGCGGTGAGCATCAAGCTTGATCCACAAGTTGAGACCAACAAGCACCCATCCTGTGACCCAGCGGGCGACAGTGGCCCATTGAACCTCGCCGGCAGGAGTAGAGCCGCACACGACGGCAAAGAGGCAGTACGAGACGAAATCGCACATGAGAATCAAGTCGACCACACGACGGAAGAGTAGCCAAGTGTTGTACTCGATAGGGGCCTCCTCCAGTTTGTAATCCTCAGGGATCTTGGCTTCGAGCTCGCGTTTGAGTAAGTGATACAGCCACGGCCGGGGATTCTTGCCGGATGCAGGATCCTCGAACAGGCCCCATTTCTTGGCTTTGACGACCAACAGCTTGTGCTGGGACTGGACGCGCAGGAGGATGCCGATGCCGATGTTGTACGAAGCACGCCAGAAGATGAAGATTGCGGCAAACACCGGGCGCTTGAGGTGAGACGGAAGCGCGTAGGCGGCAAGTATGTGCATGCCCAGAATGGCCAGCACGATGACATCGCTCAAGTTCTTGGGTTGGCGAGGATCAAGAAGCTGCGAGACCATGTCGTGGGTGGTGGGTACCGTGAAAACGGTTCCGTCAGGAGTGCGGCCATAGCTCTTGTTGGCCTGCCTGAGCTTGGCTTGTTCTTGATCTTGATCTTGGGATTGCCCGTCTTGCGCAGCCGCATGGACGATCCCGTCTTGGGCTGTTGAACTTTCCGTGTCATCTTCAGCCTGGGTGCCGCGTCTTTGTCGAAGGTTGGTCGGGGCGACGGGCTCCTGGGCGCCTTTAGTAGCTGCGCTCATTGTGTCGGGTATGGAGGTACCTTTATTGAATTTGCCTCAAATGTCCCGGACACCTGTTGACTGACACGCGCGTCACCAAGGGTGGGTTCAGATGGTGTGTGTGGTTGACACCCAGACACCTCGTCTGTTTGGATTTAGTAATTTGTTGTTTATTTTTATTTTGTTGTCTCTCGTCACTTCTTTTTTCTTTCCTTCAAAAATTTTTGTTCGCCCGTCTTCTTCCCTTTGCTGCCCTCGGAAGGGCAAACCCGTTCGAGCCCTTGGCTTGAGGGGATTTGTGGGGGCTGAAACAAAGATTGGAGGGGAAATGACGACAATGTGTGTGGTGTTGTCTCTTTCGGCAGTTAGAATTTCTAGTTCTATGTCTAGAGCAGCAGCTGTGACATTAAGATGGTGGTGAAGTTCATTCAAGCCAATTCATTCAGGCCAGTTCAGAAGTTGACAGATTTGGCGCTTTTGCTCGCTTAAAAAAAGATGGTGTGTTTTAGGAAATCAAAAAAGAGACACATGCACACAAAATTATCCACTGAGCACACGTTGTTGTTACATATTTCGACCTTCCTTCATCAGTCACATGCTCACACGCGAAAACAGGAAAGCGCTGAGCTCACCGTCGTAACGATCCTTGGCGCCGTCGTGCCTTGTGCTGGGCCGGACCCTACCAAACATTTAACTGCGGGGAACGACCTGGAAGCGGGTGACAACCTAGACCAAGATAAGAAGGAAACAGGCATGGAGCTTGTTCGTCTGATTTCAGTCTTTGTACATGAGGTGAATTAAATGAGGCTTGAAATTATCATTAACCTGTTTGTATGTATGTATGTATGTATATATATTCCGTCTAATTCATAAATTGGTCCCATGTTAACAGGAAAAACCTGCAAACATTTTTTTTCTTCTTCTTTAGTTCACCTTCATTCTCATCATCCATCCACTCAAGTTTTATTTGCGTTGACAGTACCAGAGAGCAATTAACCACAAGCTAGCTACTACTGTACCTGTAGTTACGCTCGGTTAGGTCCCTAGCATGAGGCCAGTTTTCAAAGCTAAAATCAAACTTGGCTAGACTCCCTGACAGCACCGCATTTTGATTTATTCACCTCGTGGATTAAGTGGTCCAGTTCTAGAACTAGACCGATCACCGACTCCATCGGTGCATATAGCCGCCATCCCGGAAGTCGCTCGGCAGATCCTCTCGGGTTGGAACCGCCGATAAAATATTTTTGATTATCTTTCCACGTGACCAGGGAGATACTATGGATTGATATGATATGGATGGATCATCTTAGGTGGTCGATTTGGTTGATTTGGGAGTTCTGAGTGGTTTAGTGGATCACTTGTAATTTCCGTGGCTTGGTTTTGTTCCTGCAACTCGCGAGCCTGACAGAAACCATTGACAATGGAGTCGAGATCTTAATACCTTCTGGAATCGTTCTACACACCTTACCTACTACTATATTACAGGGAAGGCGACCCACTTGCTCGGGTTTTACGACTACAGTGCCTACAGTAAATTACGTGACTTTCGTACAATCCGGCAGGTAGGTACGACGTACATACAAGAAGCAACGCAATGCCTTACAACCTTACTTACCTAAGGTACTCTGTGTAAGGTACCAATGGGTATAAATAAATTGGCGATAGTATACCACCTACTCTTTCCTCCAATACCAAACATGTCGCACCGCTTTGACAGCTTGCTTGACGACACAGCAGGGTATTCCACCCCAGCAAAGAAAACCCGTCGAACTCGTCCGGGCATTTCCTTTGATTGCTTTGTTATGCGTTCCACTCGCTCTTAGCCGTCCTGCTACCACACCCAACAAACAAATAGTGTACCATCCGCTCGTCTCGGGCGTTGATGGAGAATCGCAGGAAAGGCCTGCCATGGGATCCGTCGCATGAATTTCATCGCTCGAATGAGGAAACATACCCAGGGGATCCCCATGTCGAGAGAAACAATGTTTCTATTGAATTCTGGTGGGGTTGATGTTTTTTTTTCCTAGCTTTTTTTATATTTCCCTTTGTTTATGTTATACCACGTGAAGTGACCGGGCCCTGCTTGGAGGGGACTTGCTGAATGAATGTTCGAGGGTCTAAGGGAAAAAAGTCAGGGGTTAAGGGGGTTATATTTGTACCAGCGTTGCCTTTCTCAAAATGACTTTTGCGCTTTACACTTTTTTTCTCTCTCCTCTTGATTCGTTTTCCTGCTAGTAATAATTCCTTTTTTTTCCAACAGTCGCTCATTTTTCTATACTTGTTACTCGCCTCTTCAGGGACAGTATATAACATCATCAACCCAAAAGCTCCCCTTGGCACTCTAGAAAAAGTCGTGCCACTCCAAACTAGCGAGAAAGCGAGCCGTTAAATCTGCGAATGGGTATCTTCTCAAACGACATGGCCAAGTCAAACAAAAAGACGGAAGCCGCCGCTGGCGCCGAGGCAGACGTGGAGAAGCCCCTGCCGGAGCCCAAGCGGCCCGGCACCAGCGGCACCGAGATGATGCTCACGACGACGCGGCGCCAGGCCTCTGCCAAGCTCAAGGCCGCGTCGCAGGCCGAGCGCGCGTACAAGGCAAAGAAGCGCTCCGCCGCCGCCCGCGCCAACCTTGACGAGGCCAAGGGTCACTTTGGCGAGACGTTCAAGCACATCGTCACCGGCTCCAAGCTCATGGCCTCGGTCGTCCGCTCAGTGCCTTACATCTTTAGCAACAAGGCCGAGCAGCGCCGCGCAAAGGCTGCCGAGTCCAAGCGCGCCGCCGCCCTCGAGAAGCGCAAGAAGCTCGAGGAGAAGCTGGCAAAGGAAAAGGAGGAGGCTGATGCCCTCGCCGATCAGAATGCCGGCGAGGGTCCTAGCAACTCGTCATAGAGGAAGCAATCTCGAGCCATCCCTGACTCTTTTACTTGCAGCAACCCGGATCTTGGGTTTCAACACATTCGCTTTTTCTTTTCCCCTTACTATCTCGGATCAACCAAGTGCGGTCTCCGCCAGATCTCACAGTCGCTATCGTTTCTCGTCTTCACTCTTAAAATGCAGCTCTATGCATAAACACAAACGCTCGCTCTTTTCTTTTGCTCCCGCTGTCTCTATCTTCATCTCTTCATACCACGCCTCTCTTTGTCGTCATTTCGTCCATTTCCTAGCTTCAACCCTAAATTATACCCATCTCATCTGATATTCAGATCAGATCACATCGTTATTCTTAATCCCTGGAAATATCTGTTTTCCTTCTTATTACTATTTTTCTTTGTCTACTTGTTTTTCGCTTACGAATTACGACCGCTATGTTAGGATGGGTTTGTTCATTGTGGCGGAGTTTGTTTCATTTACATTTGCGCCCTAGGTATCAACCAAAATACACGAGGGATAAAAAAAAAAACTCCCAAGGAAGAGAGGTCTTAACCGCAAAATCGAGTCCTTTGGCTTCGACTTTGTACAAGGCCATTCTTCTTTTGTACTCTCTCCCCATACAGAGGAAAACACACCCTAACGAATCCGGCTGTCGTGGTTATTCAGCGGAAAAGACCACAACCTATTTCTTTGTTTATCTTATTCATTCTTCTCTTTTTCTTTTCTTTTCACCTTGTCCATATGGTTCTCCATTTTGCTGCAAGCGTCTCAAAAAAAGTTAATACAAATGCCTAAAGGGCGCATCTATCACACCGACCAAGAATCGCAGTTCAGCTGATCTCATGCGGCTCTGATTTGCTCTGCCGACGTCTACAGAGAATTGTCTCTAACCCTAGTGCTATAAAAAGATCACAAAAACATTCTCGGCGTCTGATTCAATATCAAATGCTTTGAGCATAGTTCAGATTGCATTAGATTCATGCGACGGAAACCAAAGAGCATGCCTGTCGAATATCGAGTATCAACTGCTCACACTTGAATTCCATTCCCGAACTTGATTAGGTACTTTTTGTTGCTGGAAAGGCCCATGACATTGATTTGGCTCGTAGCTAAAACAATGAAACGCAACACATTCTGTTGCTGCCTCATCAAGCAAAGGCATCCCCACCCTCGAAAAATTATGCGTTGGCTGCTAAAATTGTCCAACGGACTCCATCATACATGGTGAGGCTAACAAGATATATTCATCTCCAGTCCAACAAAACATTTGCCCAAATCCACTACATCAGGCACCCTTGTTTTAAGCTGCGACTACTCAGTCTTTGAGACAATTATTAGCGACGAAACTGCCCACCAGCGCCGGGAGGTGGCATGCCACGGCCATCAAAATGTGCCCCTAAAGGCATTCCATCAGGTCCACCCTGAAACGCAGCAAGCCCTGGGGGTCCGGGAGGTGGAAAGCCTGGGTGACCCGGTGGTGGAGGACCCCCGAACAAGCCTGGCGGGGGTTGCATCCGATGTGGCCCCACCATGGCCTCCGGAGGTGGGAAGGCCCCGGGTGGGAAGTTTGGCGGGAACATGCCCGGAATGTGACGGTTGGGGCTTGCTGGCCCGATAGGTCCGCCTACTGGAACACCGGGAACGCCGGGAACACCAAGACCCGGTAGGCCGCCCGGAAGGCCGGGAGGCGGAATCATTGGGCCTCTCTGCTGTCCGAACGGAGGACCTTGAGCACCCCCAGGCATGAAACCAGGATGCATTTGATGATCAAGACCAGGCGGCGGCCGCTGAAGAATCTGAGTCGGTTGAGGTTGTCCTTGAGCTGGCCGGCCCTGTCCCTGAGGCTGAGGTGGTCGCCCATCAACTTCGGGACGATGGAACTGATCCTCGAACAAACCAGGTGGGCCTTGGGGCCTCATAGGCCTTTGCGAACCACTCGCCTGGCGCTCTCGCTGGAACTCTAATTCTCTCTCTGCCATCATTGGTAGATTCACAGCCTGCTTCTGAGGCTGGGGCATCTTCATAAGGAGCTCTTCTGTTCTCCGTGGTTCCGGCTCGTTGCGATGACGCTGCATAAGCTGCATCAGAAATTCGTGTTGTGGATTAACCTGTGGTGCCATGTTATCTCCATGGCCGCTCCCCTGGCTGGGGGCTTGATGACGCTGTTCCACCAGATCCTGGAGCATCTGTTCAGGGCGTGTGGTGGCTGGCTGAGAGGGTGGCATACCACGGCCACCGACCATCTCCTGGAAGTGCGGAGGCTGTGGGCCACGTCGCTCCCCTCCGTACTGCTGAAAATGCTCCGGCGAGAGGACCGTGTTCTTCTGGCGGGCATCTTGCATAGCGTGTTGGAGTTGAAGATGATGATGTTGTTGCTGCTGCTGTTGGTAAAGAGGGGATTGTTGCTGCTGCTGTTGCGGGCGTGGAGGCTGGCCCGGTCCTTGCTGGGCGGGCTGTTGATGCTGTTGCTGATGCTGCTGGGGAAGCGGCATTTGGTTAGGAAGCATCGGATTTTGTTGTTGCTGTTGCGGTTTGTGTGCCGCCGATGGCTGGTGGTGCTGCTGCCCCATTGGGGGTTGTTCCAGACCCGGAGCGGGAGGAGGCGCGTGTGGTGACGCAGTGGGACTCGGGCTGGAAATGGTTTGAAGTTGGAGCTTCTGCAACAAAGCTGCAAAAGCCTGCTTCTCTGATTGGTCCTGTTGCGGCGCATGTGAATTCGATCCGGCCTCGAAAGCGCCTCCGAAGAAGGCCGCAAGGGCGCCGCCATTGGCACCTGGGGGCAAATGACCGGGAGGCATTGCGGCGGCCGAACCAGCTTCAGGCTGAGGTGGCGCCGGTGGCTCGGCATGGGCATGAGGTGCCGCGAAAAACGAAGTGAACCTTGAAGACTTGGCCGCCTGACCCGCTGGAAGACTGTCCCTTTTGGAAGAAGACTCATCTTGCTTCTCGGATCCAGCTTCTACAGGAGAAATGAACTTGGAGAAGAATTTGTCCTCGCTGCTTGCTGACTTGGCTGCCGGCTCAGATTTGGGCAAGCTGGCGTTGTTACCCGTAGCGTTATCAGCCTGCGAAGGTTGCGTGTTCTCTGGCTTCTTGGGGCCGCTCTGACCAGCCTTCATGCTCTCCATAAACTTTTTGAAATCTTCCTCCGTATGACCTCCGGCCTTTTCACCGGCTGGCTCATCAAGCCACTCAGGATCACGCTCATTACGATGATCAAACCGGCGGTCACTGTGACGGTCGACCCGGTCACGCTGATCATGTTGGTCACGATCCCGCCAGCTCTTGGCGCGGTCGATACGTTCCCGTTGGGATGGCCTCTCGCGGTCCTGCCGGTCCGCTTTGTCTCCCCGATCACGGTCATCGTGGTTATTGTCCCTGAACCAAGGTTCCGACCTTCCTCGCGTCAAATTCCAGCGTGGGTCAGCGTCCTCGCCGTCCCTGTCCCGTCCGTGATTGTCAAAAGGCCGGCGTTGGCGGTCTCTAGTCGAATCAAACTCGTCCTTATCCCGCAGCTTACGCTCGTCCCGGGATTGATCCGTTCTGAACGCGCCGCCTCGTCCGTGTTGGAAGCGCTCAGCGCCTTCGTGACCAAAGCTCTTCCGAGGCTTCACCGTGCTCCAGCCATCACTGTCTTGGTCGCCATCATCGCGCCTACGCAGGTTGCCTCTGCCGTCTCGGAAGCGATCGGAACTGCGATCGTGGGATTGGTCGGGCTCACCATTCCGATGACGGAAATTGAACCGATCTCCTCGAGACTCCTGATCTCGCGCCGGCTTGTCATTGTCACCCAATTTGAAGTTATTGCGGGCAGATGCCGACGCAAAGCTCGTCCTAGGCGGTCCGAGGATGATATCGTCAGGGTCTGTATGCGGTTAGTCCCGTAAATATACTACTCAAAGGAAGGGAACGGCATGCGCGATTTGTTTTTGCTGAGGATCAAGGTGGGTGACATACTGGCACTGTTGCGAGAAGCGTGCCGGTTGGCTTCCGGTCTCCTGTTAGTGTAATCTACCAGCGGCGCATCTTGAGCTTTGGATCTGTTGTCTGTAGTAGTCCTGGTCGAATTGCGAATATTATCTGGAGGTGGGCTGCGTTGCTGGCGTCAGTCCATCAAGGCCTGGCCCTCGCGAGATGACGCATGACAATGAGACAGCTAAAGAGCTGCGAACCAAGTCATGCTCTGCAATCGGAAAGTAACTCACCCCATCCATTCTTCTGGAGGTGGAAGATTCGATGGTCTGACGCACAATGGCGACAGACGAAGATGCAAAAGCACCTCCTCAGTGTAACGCGTTGCCATGCTCCAGGGCCGACAGTTCTATCTGGTGTTTGCTGCTCCGGTTTTGTGGGGTAATGTGCTAGATCGACGAGGTAGATAAAATTGAGGTAGACGAAAGAGGAGCTCGACCTTGGGGTTGCTCAGGCGTACACGAGTAGGCAGCGGCAGCTCAGCTTCGATAACCTTGGAATGAGGAATGAGGTTGTAATGGGTTGGTTATTTGTCGCGAGACGCAGAATGTCGATCGGGCTACGTCGCCGCGCCGGTCACAATCTGGGCCAATTGATGGGCGCAGCAGGCCTGTCCCGATTCTGCTGCAATGACACAGGTCGACGGTAGCGGGCGTGCAGGTAGGGCAGGCGGGCGGGCAATGGAAAAAGAGTAGTAGTAAATCGAGGGTTGAGGGAGGTTGTTGGGCTAAAGCAAAATACGAGCGAGTACAAACAGCCAGAAAAAAAAAAGGAATTTCGAGCTTGTCCAACGTCGTTGTTTTTGGATTTGTACGGATTGAGATTTTGCGTTGTGTTTGTTCAGGTTGCGATCAAGAAGCAAGGCAGGCAGGCGGTCGCACCAAAGTTGGGTTTCTCCTCCCTGGTCGATTGCTTGCTCCATCCAAATTGGGCGTCGGCCGGATGCTTGGCACCCAGGTGGCAACCTGGCAGGTGGTGGGTAAAAAAAGACCAGCCAGCCAGGTACAGCACACGGACAACCATTCTTCAGTGCATCCATCGAGCCTGCAGTGGAGAAGAGCAGCTACCTAGCAAGCCAGGCACTTATTACTACGTGAACCTGGAAAATGTACCACCTAGCGTGAAGCCCGATTTGTTCTATCTGTACTAAGGAATTCCATCTATTACTTCTACCGTCGCTTTCTTCTCTTCATTATGCTCCGTTGAATGATGGTTTTACTTTTTTCTCTCTCATTTCCGTCCAATCTTTTCGTTATTTTTCCTCCTCTCTAATAGTTTCGTCGAGGTTATTGGATTCCCCACCGAGATATTCAGCCCAATGGTTCCATGTTGACATCACTTGGGCCAGATTAGTCTCAGTTTGCCCAAGAACCAAATGTAGGTAGGTACTCAGACAATCGTCAGCACCGGACTTGGTCTTGGATCTTTGCTGAATACTATTTTTTTTGTTTTTTGCTTCTCTGTTTCTCTTTGGGTTGTTGTCACAATTTTTATCGTCAAGAGTCTGCATTGTGATAACGCGATGATTTAGATCTCCAAAAGCCACGGCCAAAGCAAATTACGTGCACCACGCATATTCATCTATGGACTATTGGACTATTACCTAGCTGCCTTAATCACTCATGACCAATCCAATGCCCTTCCTGCTCCACTCATCGATGCGACCCCGGTCGCATGTCTCCCAGAGTCTTTTTTGCAGTGCCCTCAGCATATCGGACTCGGCTTTGGATGATCGCTGCGACTGCTGTGCCTCCAGCCAAGAGATGATCCCAAACCGGGTGATCAGTGTGGTGCTTCCCCCTTCTAAACTTGTCGTGCGGTATAGGATCTTTAACAAGACTGAACGCAGCGGCGAACGCATGTAGCCATTGCTCGCTAGAGACAAGATGCGCTCGTACACCCTCCGTTTATGGAACAGGGCAAGGTCGGCGGGCGTTCGAAGGCTTTCCAGCAGATAGCCCAGAAGCCATGCCACCGCCGCATAGTACGAGTCATCTCGACTTGGGGCCTCCTGGAGCACATCGTACAGGAGAGGAAACCTATCAAGTGTCCACTGAGGCCCGCGCGTGAGGAAAACGTTGACTTTATCATAGAGACAATGCAACGGATTTTTGAGCACGTCCAGTGCCCGGCACGCAAATGCGACAATATGTCCCGGTACTGGTCCCATATCAACCGTCTCCCTACACGTTTCGGCCAATTCGACCAAAAGCAACCAGACCTGCTCTCTTTCCTCATATGTTGAGTGCTTGACCTTCTCTGCCATCTTCAGAATGTTGGTAAGGGCTTCTTTCCTTATGCTAACATGTTCAGATACCAATAGCCTAATAAGCGCTGTGGCGAATCCTTCCTCCACAATGTCATCCGCACTCTGGGATGTCCATTTGATCAGTGCTGAGTTGTCCGGCTCTGCAGGGTCCAATCCGGAAATCAAGCGCATCAGCCCGTCGTCCTCAATCTCTCCGACTGTACCGGAACTCGACTCCCTGGTGTCGTCCGCGGTAGCGTGATGGAACGATAATTGAGAGCGCTTATCTTGTTTGAGCGTCTTTTTGAAGATTGAATCCTCGAGAAGAGCGTCGTCGAACTGGGCACCTATGGTTTTCTGGAGAGTCTTGAGTAAGGGCTTATTCTCCTTGAGAATGCGTGCGACGGTGGTGTAGACGCTGACGAAATCCTTGACTATGCCAACTGTTGTTGAATCTAAACCAACAGCAAATGGAAGTTGCTCGTGTATGGTGGCTGTCAATGGCCCAGTCCTTGTGTCTGGGGCTAGTTCCTGAACCGATTCCAGATATCGAATTGGCGAGGCAGAGCAGCGATGTAAGCAGTTGTCAAGGAAGGCCCAGAACCCATCGGCGGTCGCTAGGTTAATTCGATCATTCAAGGTTTTCAAGACCATCAACAGATGGCAAGGCTTCAACCCTTCTGATGCTGGCAGGAAAATATCGTGTTCATCTGCGACAAACGTCAAGACATCCTCCAGCGGTCCAAGAGGGACATTCTTGGGCGCATTGACACAGACTCTCAATAATGCAGTAAAAGGAGAGACTGATAGTTGCTCGGCTTTGGCGAACCACCGCATACCAGGCGAAGATTTGGCTATCACGACAAGATTTTCGAGTTCCATCAGTGAGAGAATCTCGTTTTGGTCTGAATTTTTGTTGCTGTCAAGTCTTTGTATGGCGTTCACCAGTAAGGGTGAAACGTCAAACTTGGCTGACAGAGCGATTTGGGGAACGATATGATAGTAGAGACGCAAAAGGCGACTGGCCGCCTCGCGCGACAGGGAGTCTTCCTCAGGAATCCTCCGAAAATTCGTCGTCACATAGCTTAAGCTAGGACATCTCTGCATGAATTCCTCCATAAGTCTGCGGGATGCTTCAGACCACACGGGACCGGACGTCAGCGAGGCTTCCTTCATCATCCTCAGCACGACCTCAAGTTTCTGCAAAGCAACCACGAGGATCCTAGTGGCAAAGAACGAAATGAGCTTTATGTCGTGTGATAGGCATTTGCAGAGCACCTTCTGATTAAGCGTTAATGGAAGAATGTTGTCGAGGATGATAGATATTGGAGGTGGTACTGGGGCGTATTCGTCCTTTTGTCCAAAAAACGGTGGCAGATCCAACTGCATCGTGCTGTAAATAAGCGCAGCGTAGCCGATCCAAGTTGCAGAGAGTTTGGGTTCAAACGAAAAGTCTTTCTTGTTCATAAAGTAGTCTGCGATTAGCTCCGGGGCACCTTGCAGGATGCTCACGATGAGTTCACTTTGTTTTGTGCTGGTCCAGGGGCGAAGAGTCTTGATAAATTCCGAAAGGGTACTGTTGTGGACAGGAATTTCGTCCGCGAACTTATCCATCCACACAATTCGGTCCAGGCCGATATTGTGATCGAAGGTCGAACCGCGCATATGACCGACGGTCACGTTGATACCTTTGGGATACAGTCCAGAATCTGACCTGAGCACTCCAGCACCTGGGGTCGTGCATGCAGCCATCAAAAATTCGTGAACGGCATCATCAATCGCTCGCGACTGGGCTTTATCAGAGTGAGTGTAGGAGTAGAGCAATGCAAAGCGCGACAGCGTAGTGGAGTTGAGCAGCCGACCCTTGGTCTCAACCGGGAGCTTCTTGTCAAGCAGTACGTGACTCTTCAACCCATCTAGGACCTCTAAGACCAGATAGTGAGGATCATCCTTGATCGAACTGGTCAGAGCTGCGGCAAGATCTCGCTCGTACAGTAGTTCTCTCTTGGCTTCCCAGGGGATGAATCTGAGCGTGCTTATCAGCAGGCGGATAGCGCAGGTTCTCGTCGAAGATCGTTTGCGGTCTTCAACACCATCGCCAAGGAATTTGATGCGCATGTTTCTCGAAAACGAGTGGTATGTGAATTTCCTAGCGCGAAAGAATGCGCTGGCCAAGAGCCCGCCGTCAAAGGACACGGCCTCGCGGATCAGGCGAAGAGTTGGGGATATGATGAAACTTTTGGACTTTTCAGCCGAGAGATTCTTTGCGACGAGTTCAAGCTGTTTCCTCTGTAGGAGAGTTCTGCAAATTCCAAGCCCGTGCGACCTCATATCCAGGACTTGGCTGAGAATCTTGACGAGAAGCGCAAGAACCACAGCCACCGAGGACAGCACCTCGTCGTTCCCAGCTTGCGCCGCAAGAGCCCATGTGGCCATGATGTCCGGGACAAACACAGCATCGGGATCTTGTGCGTCCCTGGGGGCAGACGCGTCCAGAAACTGTCTGAGGATTGCCCAGTGCTGGGAGCTTTCGGGCGTCTCTGGGATAGTCAAGTGATCAAGCAGGAGCTTGAAAGACTGAAGGCCTGCGCGTCAATTTCGAATCAGTTCAAGGTCGGCTTATATGTTACCGGTTCGTTTTCGAGTCCAATCGATGGTCCGCAACGCTAAACATTTCTACATACCATGTCTGGCCTTGCTGAGGTCCTGGTCGCAAAAGAGGAGTTGAACGAGCTGCCTGGCCGAGTGAACCTCCTCAGATGTGGGAACCTCGTGCACCACTTTCTGGCGCTTGCGAGACTCGTTGCCGAGTGAAGGCCCCTGCGACACTCGTTTCCCCATTGCGTCAAGTGTTCTGGCTGGGTATTCTCATTATTTTGTTGTTCCCGAAGTAGGGGGGAAAAAAAAGGTACGTACCGTCCAAAGGTTTGCGACTTTGAAATGTCGACCCGCCATCAAAACGAATAATTTAGGCGGTCGGAGGTTACTGCCGCCAAATTGTGGAGTCAGCCCGGCTATCGATTGGCGTAGAATGCGCTGGTTGGTAGGTTGTCGCAGATGGCACCCCGCAGCCCGCCCACCTTTTGCGCAGTTCCGTCATCCTCTGGAGCACGCGGGTCACGTCGTCCGTCGGTCGCCTTCACTCATGCAAACTTGGCTCAACTTCATCCTCTTCACGACCTAATACTCATCGACGATAATATCGCCACAAAACAAAAGAAACGACCACATAGATAAGCCAAAAAAAGACAATAACAAAACGCAAAACAAGAGGCGCCATGGGTTCCGTCGTACTCCCCCATCTCAACACGGCGTGGCACGTCGACCAAGCAATCCTGTCCGAGGACGAGCGCCTGGTCGTGATCCGGTTCGGACGCGACGGCGATCCGGACTGCATGAAGATGGACGAGGTGCTGTTCAAGATCGCCGACAAGGTCAAGAACTTCGCCGTCGTCTACGTATGCGACATTGATCAGGTGCCCGACTTCAACCAGATGTACGAACTATATGATCCCATGACCGTCATGTTCTTCTTCCGCAACAAGCACATAATGTGCGATTTCGGCACGGGTAACAACAACAAACTTACCTTGGTGGTACGTAAACAAAACCACTTTTCTTTTAGTTATTCCCTTTCATACTGTTTCACTCCTTGCAAATTAAGACTATCGTCGTCCAAGTTGTACTGACTTTGATTTGTCTGGATCGTCTGCAGCTCGAGGAGAAGCAGGAACTTATCGACATCATTGAGACTATCTACCGTGGCGCAAAGAAGGGGCGTGGTCTTGTCGTCAGCCCAAAGGACTACTCCACAAGATACCGCTACTGATTGAAGTAGCCGCGCATACCGATGTACTCTGGAGGGCATCGCCCCATTTTCTCTAATAACCGACTCGTGGAGGATTGAACGAACCTTGCCTTTCTCTGCGAGCTGGCATTGTTCAGGCAGGTGAAGCGCACAGAGACGACTTTTACTCGTCAACATGCACGTGCACACTTGCATACTTGCACGATAATGTGCAAAAAAGTCCTCTCAGCTATTAGCGATTTGGGAACTGTTAAGGGTTGGTCTCGACGATTTTTACGATGAAAGTGGCTTTTTACGCAGAAGAATCAAAGATTGCTGATACCTTTACCTACCTTACAGAAGCAGTGAAATCCCCGGGAGCTACACTGCAGCCGAGGAATCCTGCCAAATTTCGTCACCTTTTTGGGTCCTGTGCGGTCTTTCAAGGTTTGTCTACCGGTGTGACATGATGCTATGATTCCCGTATTTTCGCTCTTTTTTGCATGCGAATGATCCCCAGTTAGATTGTATTACTTGTTTGGATACATAGTGCAACGTGCCAAAAACTCCGATTATGTCCAACGCAAAATACTTTAAAAGCCCCCGAAAAATGCTGCGCTCTTTAAAAACAAAACATAGGGGGAAATAGATCATGAATTAACGAGGGTATCTTTAAAACAACAATTGAAAAAGATCCGTGACGGCAAAAGCCAAATTATATGTATGCTGTCATCGACAGGATATCCCGTGAGGCTGTGAAGCAATAAAATCTTCAGAGCATGTCCCCACTACCAGGCGGCGACCCCTTGGGCAGGTATGAACTGGGAAGCTTGGGTACCTGAGGAGGGCCTGGGCGGTCGGGACGGGTGATATCTAGATGCTGCTGCTGCTGCTGCTGCTGCTGCCGCTCATCCTTGGACCTGCTACCAGTCAAGCGTCTGATTCGAGTCCGAGTACTTTGAGTAAGGGGCTTGACCATGTTCTCGAGGAAGAAAGAGCCCTCCGGTGGTGCGCCTCCCGCGTTGGAGCGCTCGTCATCCGAAAAGAGCTCATCGTCAGATGCAATGGCCTCGCCCAGTTGAGGCTGGTATGATGCTGGAGCCGATGGGGAGGTCACACTCCGAGAGTGTAGCCCTGGGCGTGTGTTCGATGTCAATTCCTGATCGAAACTGAACGCTCCCGGTGTCATTGTGTTAGAGTAACCGTCTCTCGACAATGGTGCAGGCCTATCGACGAAGCCGTTTTGAAACGAGCCGGCAGTTGAAGCTTGGTGCAGAATGGGTAGGACTTGCTCATCGTACAGGTGGGCCTCCATGTCATAGTTGTTATCCGGGATAAACTCGGTTATAGTATTGGATGAATGTGCTTCGCTGGGTGGGCTCATGGTGAGATCGTCAAAAAAGTCATCAAGGCTATCCAGCTTAGTGACCACATCACCTCCGTTGCCGTCCCCACGAGCCTCGTCCGACAACATTGTCTCGGTCCTTTCATAGGATGTTGGGAAGTAGCCGTAGGGAAATTCGTCGGCGTGAAACTCGACTTCGGGGGTGGGCATGACATCGGTAACGACACCCTCGGCTCCCTGGCACATGTAAAAGGCGGCATGGACGTTCGCCCGGGTGGTGTCGGTCTTCTTGGCTGGCATGGGAATCGCCCAGCCAGATTCCTCGGGTATGCCAAACAGGCTCTGCACCCGCTCGTATTCCTTCCTGATCGCCTTGGATGTCGAACGTGTCATACTCATGCGCAAGTGTTGCTTGTCCATTGTTGAGCCCGACATGTTCATTATGTTGTCCAGCACGCCCAGAGCTTCCATGCAGTACTCTGTCTGCAACAGCCTCAGAAGAGGAGAAAGCAGATCCGACCCGTGTCCTATGATGTCTGGCCGCTTCATGTCAATCTCGGAGATGATGACCTTGAGAATTTGAAGCGTCTTGGATGTGACCCAAGAGGTGCGATTTGTCAAGAACCCCATGATCATAGTGATCATCTTGAAATCAAGCTGTGCCGAAAACGTTTCCTTGAAAGCCGCAAAAACGCCATGTACGAGCTCGGTGCCGTTCCTGTAGTTGCCGGACAGAAAGCCATTTAGAACGAGGGCCACGGGTGAATGCCCCAATGCGATGGCAACATCTAGAAGGGCCCCGATGGTCTTGGTAACGGGCTCACTCAGGGGTCGAGGCTGGTCCATTGTCTGCAGGAACCTTGGCAGGTTGGCGAGGATTGTGAAGAATACACGGCTGTCGTCTCCTATCAAGGGGTCGCTCGGTAGTGGCACCAGCCTATTGAGAGTTGCCAGTGTAGCGTCAAGGCAAACCGCAGATCGTAGGCCTTTATAAAGGAGTGGCTGTATCCCCTCATAGTGACCATCCCATTTAGGGGGCCGTCCTTCTAGCAGAAGTCTTCGTACGCTCGGAGATGTCATGTCCACCTTGTCCAGATACTCATTGAGCATCTTGACGGCGCCAAGAAACTCTTGTTCATTGATCGATTCGAGGCAGGCACAGGTGGTCCAGAATATTTGAGGAAAGGTGAGGAGCTTGTCGACATCGAGACTCGAGATTATGGTTTGCAAAGTTGTAAGGATCTCCATGGAAAATGTTTGGATCTCGGGATCCTCATCCGCAATGGTGTTGGACAGCCTAACGAGCATGTCGCCCAGCATGTATTGGTCAATGGACGTCTGGATACACCTGAAGACTTGGAATGAACGACAGGCCAGGTGTCTCACGGGACAGGAAGTCGCCCAGATCAACGACAGCCTAGCCCACTGATCTTTGATGCCTGGGTAAGTAACCTCAAAGGTGTTGACGACTTCGGCGGCGAGGTACTCCATGCTTGGTGGAACGTTGTTCCCATCCTCTTCGGCTTTGCCATTGCTATCCTCATAATTCCAGATCACAAGCTTGTCGTGTTGGCGAATTAGATCAATGAGATCCTCGATGGACTTCTTTTTTGACTGGGGGATCGCATCGTCTAGTTTAGATATGACGAGCTCGTGTATTAGATGGACAAGCATCTCGCGGGCTTGCTCATGAACCAAAGGCGTGTAGTGGTCCCAAAGAACAATTACGACTTGGAGCAGCACGGGCACATTGTCCGGCACTACCTTGACAGGTGAAACCATCAGGTCTACGAGTAGTATCATCGAAAGTTGACCGGTCGAGAAACCAGCCTGCTTTGTACCAACAGGTAGAGCCTCGGACAAGTCAGCGCAGTATGGGAAAAGGCCGACGTCTGGCGGTGGAGGGGGCGTGTCCCGCTTCTCGTTCGGCACCATGTTCTTTGGTGTGATGAATGACAGTAGGAACTCGACAACCTTCTGTCCTGGGTTGCTGTTGGAGCTGGCGAGAAAGACAACGATCTGCTTGGCATATTCAACAAAATTCTGCTCCCGACGCTCCAAGCACAGCGCCATGATGAAGTCAAGAACCAGTCGTACATTGCCGGGATGAGGTCCTGTCGCGAGCGCTTGCCACAGAGCTTGGACCTCGTTATGAAGAGCAGAGCTGGCCTTGATGGTGATTTCCAGTAGGTTGGCCAAGAGCATATATGACTGAGCGACCGGGCCACCGTTCGGGTCTACCTTCAGTTCTATTGACTGTATCCACGGCAGGATGACAGCAACCATGTTCCTTTGCGCTCCGGACTCGAGGTCTTTGAAATACAGTGAAAGCTGCGAGAAGAAGTAAAACGATAGCTCCGTGTACTGTTTGGAGAGACGCTCCGAGATCTTGTACTGGGCAAGTTTGTAGACTGCCTTGGTCTTATCCGAGATGCTGATGTCAAAATCTTGTATTTTGGAGGACCGCGGTGGCTGCTGGCGCTCCTCGAGAGCCCTGAGGATGCGTGCTGATTTTATCCTTATATCGCTCTGGTCGTTCCCAAGAGTGAAGAGGCACAGGGGCAGCAGCTTCCAGAAAGACGCTGGATATTCAGGATACTCCAGGAGCACCTCGGTGGTGACGCTGAAGTAGCTTTCTAGCACCTTGGGGACATTTGCCAGGTAGCATCGCATGATGCAGTGTTCCAGCAGGTACGGGTACTCCTGGTTGTGGACAAGGAGGTTTTTCAGGGCTCGCCTGCCCGTGACTTTCATGCGGTCGTTGCCAGTCGTGAATATTGACTCGATCCAGTTGAGCATCCGCCTGAGGTCGAACTGGAGGGCCACGCCACTTTCGGTAGTGACACTAATGGGGCCCCCGCAAAGCGCCGCCATCGCACTAAGTGCTGCCGTCCTGAGGTTTCTCTTCTCTATCTCCATTGCGGCAGTCAGGGTACCGCGCTCCCCAGCGGACTGCTGCTCGATGACGGATTGCCGCATCGTGTCTTCGCGATGTCGGATCTGGCTGTGGTTGGGTGAAAACCCACACCAATCTTCCATCAGTGCAAACGCAGATTTACGAGCCTCGAAAGTCATCCAACGGGATGGATCCTTGGTCCTTTTGATACCTTCAAATATCTCCTCAACCAAGCCACAGTAGTGACGCCGCAACTTTTGGAACTCCCAGTCCATCTGAACCTCTCCATCCATCAAGAACAATTTCAAGTCCTTGGAATACGCCACCAGGTTACTAAGTATCCAGTCATCCTGGATCACCGAAGGATCCTTGAGAAAGTGAGAGGTGAGCTTATAGACATGGGTTATTTCAGTCCTAAGCAAGTCCATCCTGCGGTTACGACGAGGGCTGCTGTTGGTACGCTGGTGAATACGAGCCCTGGCTTCGTCGTTGCATCGTGAGACGTGCCCCTGAAGCTCTTCCAGCAGTGTGCGGTATATATTGATGTTGATTGACCCCATCGCCACGACGACAGCCTCCCTGACAGAGGCAGAGCTCACCGACAAAAGCGGGTTCAGGTATTTAAAGAGAGTGCGAGCCGTAACAATCTTGTCTGCCGACAAAGACTTATTGTTGGAGCCCTTTCGCCCGTGCTGGGCTGCCTGGGGCGGCGGCGGCGGCTTCGGTTGTTGGGGGCTGCCAGGATCCGCCATTGTCGTGCAGGCAAAGACAAGATAGAGCTTCCACTGCTCGACCAGCAGCTCAGGCTGTGTCGTCGGCGTCCTCCCCGTCAGACGGGCGCTTCCGGGATCCGATCCGTAGTAGAGCCCTCTGGACGGCTCAGAAATGATAGTTATAGCTTTGTACATTTGCAGAATCCTATTGCAAATCAAGTCTCGGCCGATCGTAATGGTGAAAGGGCATCGATCATAAGCTACCCTGATGAGATGTGGGAACACCTTGAACCAAAGAGTGGTGTCGTAGGAAACGTCGCTGGCACAAAGTGTAATCAGACCTTGGCTATTGTTGTCTTGCATCCCTCTTTGCAACCTGCTCCGCTCTGCCACTGACAGATGGTCGTCGTTGAAAGTCATGACCTGCACGTAGTCCTTCTCCAGGACATCTATCAACCTCACGGCTTCCTTCTCATCATCGCTTTCTGCTTTCCCGAGGGCCATGTCGAACTCCTTGATGAGACGAAGCACTGTTATGGCGAAATACCGGACTCTGCGCGATTGCGAGCATAGGAAGAAAAGTCCATGGGCCTCTGCTTGATCAACTTCTGCCCATATGCTGGATAAGTCTAGTTTCATGCCCCTCTTGTCGGAGGAATTTGTGTCCCCAACTGCGCCCGTAGCTTCTTTCGTCTTGTGTCGAATCTCCTCGATCCAAATATGCAAAAGCTCAACGTACAGTCGCAGAGTGTTCTCGATGTGTGCAGCCCCCAGCATGCCGCCATCAGACATGGTAGAGTACCGATCGTCAAAATTAAAGATAAAGCGAGAGAACCCCATCGTTACTTGTTGGGCATGTGACTGGCGAGCTATGGCCTTCAGGGATAGAGCCGATGACTCTGCAATGTTGGATTGTACGTGGGCCGTTCCAGTGCACAAAAGATTAATCAGTGAGTTGAAGGGGATGTCGGGAGACAGGCAACGGGGTAGTGCCTGGACGGCCACGTGAAGCAACTCATAGAAGGCTTGCTTCTGATCCGTTGGGTTTTGGTGCTCCTCGCGGCGAAAGTTGAAGGTGTCGGCGATAGGCGTTTTGGGGGTAGGCGAGTTGAACTTTTCGTCAAGGGCGGCCTGGCCTCCAAAAGTGTTGTCACACATTATAGTAATCTTGCCCAGTATTTGGCAAAACCTGGTGTAGTACTCCTTCACAGACTCGCTGAGGGTAGACGTCAGCACGCGCCGCGCGAGTCCCTCGTCCTCCACTCCATCTAGGAAACCTCCAGGACTCGGTGGGCTTGACGGCGAGTTAGCTGTCGGTGTTTGTGGTGCGCGTTCAGGCACGGAGGTTATAGGGTACTGTTGAGGGAATGGCGGTCTTCCTTGGTCTCCCTTCTCGAGATCCCCCATCACGGCCAAAAACGCTCGGATTCCAATAACAACCTTGTCTGGTTCCAAGCTATCCACCTTGAGCTCCCTGTTGGTTGCAAAGAGGTCTGCATTTATAAGGGGAAATATTATTGTTTTGAAACAGAACTCAGGTAGTTTGAAGCCAATGATCCTGATGATTTGTATCAAGGGCTCAGAAACAGTTGGGTCCGCAGAATTGATCGTGCGTTTTGCAGTTGGGAGTACCAGCTTGAGAACCTCATCCAACTTGCGTACGGTTGAAGCTGGGGATTCGTTGGTCCGGTAAAGATACGTCCAAACAAGTCTGGACACAACCTGCAGGCAAAGCGGTTTGGAGAATCGATCTTTGAGCTTCGGTTGCAGCGGATATACCAACTGAAGCCACTGGCTAGAGAACGTCTCGGGCGACGAGACACAGAGCATTGTCGCCGTCAAGGGGAAGGAGTTGTACCAATGGCGTGGCTTAACAAACATTTGCGCAAGTCGGGGACCAGTATTGCTCAAGACCTCAGCCCATTGGGGTTTGGTGAACTGGCTGTTAGTTGCCTTACCGGCGATAGGAAGCAATAACATCTCTAAAACTTGGCAAAAGGACGACTTGATCTTTTGGCCATGCGACCTTGCAAACAACCTGCCAAGCGAGCTCATAAACTCGCATGACCTCTCCCATGCGTCATCTGGCGTCAACGCAAGCCTTAGATGCTTCATCCCGCCGAGGACAAGCTCTATCCTTCCCTCTGTCTCCTCGCGGGAGGGCAAGGCGGATCCTCTCGATCCAAGCTCTTGCAGGGAACGTTCCAGATCCTGGATGAAGCGGTTTGTCACGCTGGTGAAGTTTATTTCGCTCATGACGCCGAGAAGTTGGGCGAAAATGTTCCAGTTGGCAAGCTTGAGAGGAGATTCAATAAGCTGCTCGGGGTCGGCAACTTTCAGTTGACTGAAGATAATGTCTTCCAGCTTGTCTTCCATTTCAGGGGTGATCAGACTCAAACTGCTTTGGCTGATCACTTCGAGGAGGACACGGCAGAGCAGATAGGTGGAGACGCTTGACCGTCTTTCTGTCTGCACAACATACTCCTGCTTCGCTGCGAGAGGCGATGGTGACATGGAGCCGTTCTGGTCTTGAGGATTAGCGCCTGACATCAGTTGCAGTGGCTCTGTGTTTCTCCTCAAGAGAGGACCACTGGGCGGTACGGATTTGGACATTTGCAGTTGTTTGCGCGCGTCACTCGCCGCATCGCTTTTGCTCTTCCTCCACAACATCATCGAGTCGATCAAAGGTTTCGGCTTCTGTCTGGCGATATGGCCCAAAGCAACGATCAACCGATCAAACGATTCGTCGGCCCCAGGTCCGCATATTTGTTCGACCTGGGGCTCGGGCTCGGATGGCGGCGTGATGCATTCGTTCAGTTTCTCTTCTGCATGTGCAATGAACTGAGTTCGGAAAGATGCGTGAGAATACGTTAGTCTTGCAAACCTTTCTCCAGGTCTTGTGCCGTGACGACGCCAAGTCATCTGAAACGAACGGGTACTAGGACTCCTTACAGAAGTGAACAGCACATGCATAGCATAACCCCCTACGGTCTTTTGCTCCTCCTTGTGGTGCCTTGACGAGTGCGACGGATTTTGTACGTGATCCCTCCTTGTCTTGCCGCTGTGCATTCGTCTTGGCGTAGGCGCATGGGCGGTAGCATCCGTGGCAGTCGACGATCTCTCGGTGCCGACGGGACTGTTCACAAGAGTGGACCCGGTCGACGCGGCAGTCGGCGGCCTCGAACCCAACGGGGAGTCGGCATCGGACGTCGAAACGGCATACGCGTGCATGTCGGGCCGGTCTAAAGCTAAGGACGCTCCCGCAGCGGCAATAATCTGGGGGCTCAGTGGGCTTGACACAGAGCTGGCGTGGCTTCCATTCCTAGAATGTTGGATACCGTGGACTATCGAGGTCTGGCGGTGGTGGCCGTATGCGGCAGCTTTCGGATCAATGGCCCGCTCGATTACGCCTCCAATGCCGGTAGCCGATCGCACGGCAGAAGCATGGGCTCGTGGGGAGACAACGGAGGAAGCCGCCGAGGAGGTGGACCCGGCGGGTTGTTGCGTTTGTGGCGGTGAGAGTGGTAGCTGAGCAGTGATCTTTTCAATGGACGAGTCGCGTGAATGGGTGGCGAGGCGGCGATTCGGGGGAAATTCAAAGGCAAGCGGCCTTAGTGTCTTGCCCAAGTCTTCATAACTATCGTACTCTTCGTTTTCCTCGTCAAGTCGCGTCACGGTTCGGGACGTGAAATTGGGCGAGGGGCTGGGCGCATGGTCTGGCAGCGACTGGGACGGAGCTGTGTAATGAGCCAAGACAAAATCACCAAGTTAGCTATTTTAGGTTACCTGCTTTTTAGCTGCTAGGTAAGGTAGGTAAGTTAAGGGAGGTAGATGGTTTTGTCGCGTTGTGGGCACGTCGCCTCGCAAGTATACGAGAAAGGGTCTGTCTGTCTGAGTGGTGTGATATGCAAGTATCATTCAGATGGATGCGTAGTCGGCACAGGCTCTCCTTTCATCTGGTTTTCGATCCAGGTAAAGCCGGCCTACAAGCAACAGACAAGCTGCTAATAGCACCTTGACAAGGGACGGGATCCACGAGGCATGTTGGTGGTGCCGCTAGACAGACAGCAGCTTTCAATAATGCTCCGTTTCCTTCGCACATCCATCCATCTTTCTTTCTGCTAAACCCCCACCAGGGCTAGACGCTGCTTGTGAAACACTTGCTTCCCGCCCACTGCGGCTACAGGCAGGCAGTCAGTCTAACAGCTGGAGCTGGAACTGGAACTGGAACTGGAGCTGAGGACTGGATCCAATCCTATGCAATGCAATCCAGCCTGGTTTTCATGTTTGTTCCTTCCAATCCATACCAAGTATGTAAGGTACCACACAGGGCCGGGTTTGACAAGTGGAGGGAAATAACATGAATAATCAAATCAATCAATGGGAAAAAAAAAAAAGAAAAAAAAAAAAAAAAAAAAAAACGATTCAACATACCCATTTTCAAGAGGGGCTTGGAGCTCCCTCACATGGTCCTCTGTATAGTTGAAGCTGTCAAAACTGCTGATGCAGCGCAGTCACGTCGCATGCAGCCTGCAGCGATGTCGGTATTTAAGGAAGTGGTGGCAAAGGAAAGAATCAGAAAGGTAAATAGATGTAGGTACGTAGGTAAGTAGGCAGATCGATCGGTCGGTCGGTATGCAAAATATCATACAAATAATCCCTTGCTTGCTTTTGACAGCTAGCCTCGTAGCTAGCTGTTGAAAGGGGGCAAGCAAGCAGTCAGCCAGTCAAAAGCATCAATAGTTTCGGGCATTCTTTTCACTTTTCACGACAGGATGGCAGTTATTTGATTTTGGCCCAGACCCTTTTTTTTCGATGATGGCAAAGGCGCAATGCTATCTTGCTCGGCAGTCTCCTCTTCTTTTGGGGTTTGGTACCTTGAACTGGCATGGCTGGGTCCTTGTCAGCTCCGGACCTTCTCCTTTTGCAAGGGCCTTTGGAACAATCTAGCCTATCAGAATGCCATCCACAGTGTGGGTGGGAGCGGGGTGGGTAAAAGGGTCCTGGACAATCCATGGAATAGAATTAATCTTGATGTTCAGGGAGGCTTGACCAACCTGGTCAGTAGCCCCGTTAACTCCCATGCCACAACGGAGGTGCATGACACTGACGAGATAATGTCATAAAAGCAGACAGTTTGAATACGTATGTCCCCAGGTAGAACTTCAGGGGTGATTAAATCACAGACTTGTGTGCCTGGATCTTTGTAAATTAATATACCTTGCCTATGAAGTCAGAGAAGACAAGTCACGATCTAGTCAGCCAACGTTACAGCCCCAAACATTTTCGTTCAGCCACATCTTGGTGGTGGGGGAGCTACAATACCTTACCTTATCTACGTACAGTACTACCGAAGTACTTACGTACCAAGTGCTTAAAGTTTGGTACTGTACGTACCTCGGGTAGAGAAAGCTTTCAATCAAAGACTTCGCTCTCAAGTCGAAGAAATGTTTCATGGATTCAGGCCCTCAAGTCTAGCTTCTGTGCTAGTTAAACATTTCGTTAATCCATACCAGATACTGTATCTTGGTTAATCAACCAACCTTTGCGGTATATAGGCAGTTGGTATAGAGTAAGTACTGTAGATTTTCAATTTGGTTGTGGGAAATGAATGAATCGATCCAATCACCGCCTTTTCGTGCATACCTACCTACCTGGTCTGATGTACCTACAACTGTAGGTACCGCGTAATGCAGGGTTCATTACCTATGGAGTAGGAGGTGAATTCAAGGTTACTTACTACCTTACCTATGCACATAAGCTGCCTGCTGACGGTAAGATCGAAAAACTCTTACTCCGAGCGTGCCGTACTTATACTCAAGTATACTCCGTATGTGCCGAGTATCTACTATGGATGTCCTTAGTCAGTCATCGATCGTATTTTTGTTTTACTTCTGACTACAGTGAAATTAAATTCTCTGCAACTCTGTAACTCTGCAACAGAACGCACTAAAACAGGCACGTTGGATGGCATTTTGTCTGTTCGCATTTCTGTGCGCCCAGTGCCCGCACTAACGGTCCGGCACACACATCCCACGCACGCATGTGAAAGTCCCGAAGGTGCATTCGACACTCAGTTATCTTAATTAATTGGCTTTAGATCTAATTACTCCACACTACCTATGGTAATCGGACCAGTCCTACCCACCTTTAGTATATCCAATTCTATCTAGTTCCATCTGATACGGACTTGGTAGAGCAGAAAATGCCATGACTGAGCGTGTGACTTTTTCAGGTCAAGTCGTGCACTGACTCTAGCCTACCTACCCTCCCTTGCCTCCCTCCTAGGTACTCAGTCATACAGAGTAGGATAATATTTAAGCCAGCTACAGTATGGAATACGGCATTGTACGGGTATTGAAATCATACCGAGGGCGCGAACGGTGACGAGGAGGAATTTCCGAAGCCCGACGGACTAAGTGCAATTCCTATCCTCCACTATCTTACGGAGTAGTGATTGGAATTGGTTTGCATGAGAAACCGTACATCGGTGTGAATTCGGAGCGGGAAGCCGGGAACAACCCCAGTCCGACCACAACTCCCGACACTTTTAAAGTCAGCCAGAGTCGTATTAGGATAGGTCTTGGTAGTTCTAGACTAATCGCAGGACCATCTCACTTTTTTTTCCCTTCCAAACTCTGCAGCGTTAAATTTAGCCGCAAATTCACTCCTCGCTGGTTTAAGATCCTGATCTACGCTCAGGCAGCCAACGTACGACTTCCCCATTCACCGTTCAGACGAAACTATACATTAATAGCCTGACACTCGTGCATCGAAGGAATAACCAACAGATCGGAAGCGACTCGCCGCTTTAGTGACCCTCTTTTTTCGGTCGTCCAACACCGACTCTCTCTCTTTGTATCGGCGATCTGTCCCGTCCCACCTTCCCCTCCAAACCAAGCCAAGCTCTCGTCAGGTGTTCCACAACAAAATCTATAGGACGACCCAGAGCACGGTTTCGTACCCGGGGTATAACAAACCACATTACAGTCTTGCAATCGTCAATTTTTTTTTTCCTCTTCGATTTCTTTGTTTGATCTTCCCACATTCTTACACCAACCGGCGCTGGCCCGCTTCGACCAGAGAGAGCTCGACAAAATGGCCGAACTCGATACCCTGGACATCATTGTCCTCGGACTGATCCTTTGCGGCACCATTGCGTATTTCACCAAAGGCAAATATTGGGGAGTTGTCAAAGATCCCTACGCAACTTCATTCGCCAACACAAATGGACCCAAGGCAGGCAAAACGAGAAACATTGTGGAGAAGATGGAGGAGTCGGGCAAGAATTGTGTGATTTTCTACGGTTCGCAGACAGGTACTGCCGAGGACTACGCCTCCAGGCTTGCAAAGGAAGGCAAGAGCCGCTTCGGACTCGAGACTATGGTTGCCGATCTTGAGGACTACGACTACGAGAACCTGGACACCATCCCGAGCGACAAGATTGTCATGTTTGTTCTCGCCACCTACGGAGAGGGCGAGCCTACCGACAACGCCGTAGACTTTTACGAGTTCATCACCGGAGAGGATGTTTCATTTTCCGAGGGCAACGACCCGCCTCTTGACAACCTAAACTACGTCGCTTTCGGTCTCGGGAACAACACTTATGAGCACTATAACTCTATGGTACGCAACGTCAACAAGGCCTTGGAGAAGCTTGGTGCACACCGCATCGGCGACGCAGGAGAGGGCGACGACGGCGCTGGCACAATGGAGGAGGATTTCCTGGCCTGGAAGGACCCCATGTGGGCGGCCCTTGCTGAAAAGATGGGTCTTGAAGAGCGCGAGGCTGTCTACGAGCCCGTGTTCAGCGTTACTGAGCGCGAGGGACTCACAGCCGAGTCTCCCGAAGTTTACCTCGGCGAGCCTAACAAGATGCACCTGGAGGGTACCGCCAAGGGACCTTTCAACGCTCACAACCCATACATCGCCCCCATTGTCAAATCGTACGAGCTCTTCAGCGTCAAGGACCGGAATTGCTTGCACATCGACGTCGACGTCAGTGGTTCCAACCTTACGTACCAGACCGGTGACCACATCGCAATCTGGCCTACTAACCCGGGCGAGGAGGTTGACCGCTTCCTCGATGTGATTGGGCTTTCGGAAAAGCGTGACACCGTAGTCAGCGTCAGGCCTCTTGAGCCAACCGCAAAGGTTCCCTTCCCTGCACCTACCACGTACGATGCCATCGTCCGCTACCACATGGAGATATGTGCTCCGGTCTCGCGTCAATTCATTGCCACACTGGCCGCCTTTGCGCCCGACGAGGAAAGCAAGGCGGAGATGACAAAGCTCGGTGGTGACAAGGACTACTTCTCCGCAAAGATCAGCAAGCACTACCTCAACATTGCAAGGGTACTTCACAATGTCGGCAAAGGCAAGAAGTGGAACAACATTCCCTTCTCCGCCTTCATCGAAGGTATCACAAAGTTGCAGCCCAGGTACTACTCGATTTCGTCCTCCTCGATGGTTCAGCCCAAGGTCATCTCCATTACTGCTGTAGTTGAGAAGCAGGAGATTCCTGGTCGCGACGACCCATTCCGCGGTGTTGCAACCAACTACCTTTTGGCCCTTAAGCAGAAGCAAAATGGAGAGCCCGACCCAGAGCCGTTTGGTCGCACATTTGCGCTCGACGGACCCAGAAACAAGTACGACGGAGTTCGAGTTCCCGTACACGTTCGCCATTCCAACTTCAAGCTCCCTTCCGACTCAACGAAGCCCATCATCCTCGTTGGACCGGGAACTGGCGTGGCTCCGATGAGGGCCTTTGTCCAGGAACGCGCCAAGCAAGCCGAGAAGGGCGAAGATGTTGGAAAGACGATATTGTTCTTTGGCTGCCGAAAGTCCACCGAGGACTTCCTGTACAAGGAAGAGTGGGATGTAAGTCTGATTTTCTCAATAGGGCATAACAATTCTGGTTCAACGCATACTGACACAAATGTGGGTCTTGAATAGGAATACAAAAAGATTCTTGGCGACAAGTTCGAGCTTGTCACCGCTTTTTCAAGGGAAGGTCCTAAGAAAGTCTACGTCCAGCATCGCTTGAAGGAGAGGGCCCAAGAGATAAACGATCTATTGGCCAAGAAGGCTTACATCTACGTCTGCGGTGATGCGGCCAACATGGCTCGCGAGGTCAACTCCGTCCTGGGACAGATAATAGCGGAGCAGCGTGGTATTCCAGAGGCCAAGGCTGAGGAAATCGTCAAGAACATGAGGGCGGCAAACCAGTACCAGGTAAGCAGTGACATATCACTTCATCTTTCCGGCAGTCGACTGACTTTTTGATTATAGGAGGACGTTTGGTCTTAAATGGGACAACGAAGCGATACCTTGTCCCCAGTCACCCTTGCCAACTCGGGACCTTCCAGCTAGATGATTATGCATGATTTTTGGGAGTTTATAGAAAATTTCGTTACCTTTGTTGGATAGTACCCACTCATACTTACATATCAAGATCCCCAACCCGATACGAATGAACTGCAGGGCACTTGAATAGCACTGAATAGATGGAAAGTTTTTTTTTTCAATTTAATATATCAATAAATAACGTCATACTGTTGGATTAGCTACCTTACCTGACTCGGTTGCGTATGCAACTCGTGTATAGATATCTAGTCACGTGGATCGCAGGGCCTTTATAAGACCCTACCTCCACGTCTGCCTTCGATTTGTGCCTTTTTCCAATCAAAAATGAGCAAATCTACGTACCCATATTAGTACAGGCGTACCTTTGGTTCAAACCCGGCTTTGAGCCTCCCCCCTTCAACACATACACTTGTTTTGCCTTGGTCATAGATTGTTTTTCTGTTTCAAGTGCCGATCGGCTTCTCAACGGATTTTAACTCTCGCTCTCACATGGTTGACCTGGGCAAAAGAAAGCTTAATGAAAATATTTTCGAAATCAATGCATGTTCACCGTCGGGGTTTTATTCATGTACGGGAAAATTCGAACCGGGTAAAGTCGACGATATCTTACATTTTAGAAGTCAAAGCTGGAGCGACCCTTTGTTTAGTGCTTCCCATTATGAAGAATTTCCCAAACCCGCATGGTAGGGGCCTCTGACTTCTATATGACCTGTAGGTCACCCGTAGCTTGCCGCCTGTTACGTTGATATCAGAATACGAGTGGTCGATTGTAATCACCGTGCAACAGGGATTCACACTCGTGGCTCTAAACGCTGGTCTCTAGGCTTGGGTACGCCAGGTGACTCGCTTTCCATTTGCCGATGGATAGATGACCATGACATTCCCGGAGAGGGCGCAGCTCGGACCGCCGAATCTAAGGTTAGGTTTATCCCGGTGTGTATCGAATGGGCGAGGACGGCTTTTTTTTCTTTTTTGCCAGGGTTGCCATTGGAATGAAGGAGGCTATGCACACATCGCAAATCGGCAAAGCGCCGACGATATATTTATGCGAACGTAACGGTAAGCTATGGATTCCTTCAAGTGGAAGCACAAACTGCCAGTCTACTTGAGCAAGTTGGGTTTTGTCTTCTTCTGGAAATACAGATTTCAATAATTTCTTCGCCGTCCAAAGCTCGTATGCCGATCCTCTCCAAGAGCTGCTCCAGGTACGAGTATACTGATAGACTGGACCTACACGTATCGAATCTCACGGAGCCGAGTGCTCAAGAAGTGCCATGGCCAGAATTCGATTACGGGAAATGCATCTAGCGGGTGCCTTGCGGGCGGTGGTCAGGAAATACCTTACATAGATAGGTAGGTAGGTAGGTTAGGTGCCCAACTCTGTACTAAGCAGGCTTGAGATTCCGTTTGCTTGGTCAATATCAGATTCTTTTCAAGACCGCCCATTCCATTGAATTCAAACGAAACTCACAAGGTTGATGCTGTAGCAAGAATACTGTCACGCGCTGCTATTTGCCTGATGCATGGATCGAATAAGGTGACAGCGAGGTATATGGCACATGGTTTTGCAGAATCGTATTTTTTTAGCTTCACTCCGGTTCCTAGAAACAGCACGTAGGTAGGTACAGCAAGCAAACATCTCTTTCACTATCTCAAAACTAACGCATGGCAAACGGTCTGGTATCTACGGAGCTATCAACTCATGCGCTGTCGTCGAGGCCAGCAAGCGCTGACCAGGGGAGGAAACCATCTAAGGATCAACCGTGAATGAAGCCTCTTTCTAGGAGAGATACACAGCTAGTGGAATCATTTTGACTAAGCCTACCTACCTATACTTTACCTGGGTAAGGTGCCTACCTACTTTAACGTACCTGAATCTACCTTGCCTCCCCGGGAATCTACCTAGGCACCTTGGGTACCTCCAGGGAACGCGTAAACCGCGAGCCTGTTTGCCATGGCAACAAACCAAACTTGACAGTTAAAGTGGGGTTCCATGGCGTCAACGACACCTGGTAGATGAAGACGAGGGATGGGTGAACAATAGGAGCTCTTTGCGTACTGTGCTAAGACCTGCTTCTATGTGCCTGGATCATGTGCTGGCCCAGAGGGAGGGAAAGACACAGTCACTGTCAAGGAGGTGATCTCAGAGCTAATTGTGGTTGTGGCTAGAGATTTCTCATGGTATCATGAGTGAATAGGTAAGGTACTGATAGGCAGACTTAGAATAGAACTAGAAGGCAACCCGTGATTTCAACGGAGTCCTGGCATCCCTTCAGCTACAACATTCGACTCAGAGCTTGTCAAGCATCTTTGAAAGTAGCACGTTTTCTCGCATGCGGGTTCGTCTAACAGGCAACTCGAGGGAGCTGCTGGGCTATTGTTCTATTGTACTGTGCTACCCTCAGCTCAGGAGGCAAGTCTGGGTGGGTCCTGGGAACCTATGAGGCACCTCGACTTGCTAAGCACTCTCATGTTGTCAACGAGGAGAGGGAAGGAACAGTTGAGGGGACTCTGCTTCATAAATTCTGCCGGTCTTCTCTTTCCGCCTTTGCACCTGCCCTATATATTTCCTCCTCCATGCCGATGCACCTCGAATCCCTCAAACTTTTCTTTCTCCCAAACATCACCAATATCACTTTCCTTGTTTAGTACCATCACCTTCCTCTTTTCTGCAAGCATCTGCATACTCCCTTTTCACAAACAATCTTCCACACGCCTCTGGGAGGTGGACTCTTCCTTTCTGGTCTTGACGACATCTTCATAGCATCACATCTTTCGTCTGCGCTTGAGGCGTTGATTTCAACCCAATCTACAAACTCCTTTTTTCAGCTATCCTTGGCCATTTTCTCAGGTTCGGGTTAGTCTGGCTTGAAGAATTCTCCTCGGCGGCACCTTCTTTTGCAAGCGCGTCGTAGCTGGTCTTCGACTTGAACATCTTTCTCCATACTCGTGCTCGTTTCTTTTGACAGCGCCTTTCGAGAATCCAACAGCTGTAAGTTCTTGTCGTCCTCTCGCTTCTCTCACTTCATCCCTTCCCACTTTCCTCAGCTCCTACTACTCCTTCCAAAATGTGCTGTCGCGCTTTTAGCATCCTCTACCTACTTTGTTCACTATGGCCAAGCTTCAAGTCAAAAGCCCGGGTCTTTCACCTTTTTTTCTTGTCACCTTTGGGAATTCTTTCGAGCTCGTCTACTTTTGAACATCACAGCATCAACACCAAGTCCCGGACGCACCACAGTCTCTTGACCCTTTGCTTGATAGCTCGTCCCATCCATTTTACTTGACAGCAGTCGCTTCATCACAGGTCTTTGGTACTAATATTTCAGCATTTGAAGTTCACCCGCTCGCGAGATCTCTTTGTCTGCTCGTCTATTCAATTTTGACCCAAGATCTTCAACAACAAGGTACGTGAGACAACTTTAATCCCATCTTCACCAGGCTGCTCTGCTCTGGGACCTCTCGCATAAGCACTTTGTCAACTTCAATAGCTCTTAAGACTCCTGTCGCCTGTTGTCTTCTATAAAATGCACCCAAACAAACAGTGTCTTGGAGAGAATCTCTGCTGACTGCTTTTGATAACATCTAGTCAAAATGGGAGCTACTTTCAACGACCCCAATCGTCGCCACACCGGCGTGGCCTCTGGATACCCCACCGTAACCGAGTCCCTCAACTCCATTGCTGCTGCCAATGCCGCGATGATGCCGGATGGCATGGGCCAGATGATTAACCAGTTTCAGTGTCTGAGCTTTCCTGCCGGAGCATACGTCCCTACTGCTGATCCCAACAACATGGTCTACAATCCTTACAGCCAGATCCATCATCTCGCCGGTCAGGCTGCCGCCTATGACCCCATGGTTCAGTATCACCTAGGCACTGGTTTCCCTATCGCTCATCCCCAGACCGCCCTTATGGGTCCTAGCACTCCCCGCAACGTGGCTGCTGCCCATGTTCCTCGCGAGCTTCCCACTCTCGAGAACAGACGCAGCTCGTACTCGACCTCGGCTACCGAGTCGACGCCTGCTACCCCTTTCTTTGGCGCGGCTGGCGATCGTACCCACAGTGCTCGCGTTCTCTCTACTGATCGCTCGACGTTCACGACCCCCTCCCCCCAGCAGGTTCTTAGCTCTGCTGTTCTTGGTTCAATCTCTGCCAAGCCTACCCCCGTTCAAGATCCTGAGCTCGATCGTCTTCTCATGCAAGACCCCGCTATTCCCCGTGCCGTCCCTGCGGTCTTCACCGATCATGTCAAGACGCTTGAGCAGTGTCTCGAGAATCGCATTTCCGGCAACAAGAATGTGTACATCCGCGGCCTTCATCCTACCACAGATGATGATCTGCTCCTGCGATATGCCTCTCGTTTCGGCGAGGTAGAACAGTCCAAGGCAATCATCGACACTAGCACTGGTGCTTGCAAAGGGTGAGTCAACTTATAGTTTACAATTTATAGATTGAACATCACTGGCTAACATAGCAATCCGCCGAATGTAGCTTCGGATTTGCCAAGTTCAAGGACATTGCCGACTCCCAGAAGTGCATCCGCGGCTTCTACCGTCTTGGCTACGAGGTTGGCTTTGCCCGGGTCAGTTTTAATTCACGCTTTCAAGTTGACTCTCAACGTTGTCGTCGCTAACTATTTACTTCACCTATAGGAGAGCTTCAACGCGCGCCTGAAGGCCGAGGGAGATGATAACTCGACAAACCTTTACATCTCCAACCTTCCCAAGGACATCACCGAGCCGGTAAGACTTAGTGAAACGGCAATGGATTTCTGTGTATACTCGCTCACGAAATTCGTATCGCAGCTTCTCATCCACATTTTTGACCCTCACCCCATTGCCAGCTCCAAGATCCTGCGGGACTCCAACGGCAACAGTCGCGGCGTGGGCTTTGCTCGGTAAGTTCTCCGTCGTAACATGAGTCAAAGACGTCTAGCTAACATACCTCCAGCTTCGAGAGCCGTGAGGTGTGCGAGAGAATCATCAAGAACTTTAATGGTCTCAAGCTCGGTGTTGATTCACAGGAGATGCAAGTTCGCTACGCCGATACGCCTTCTCAGAAGGAACTGAAGCGGATCACGGCTGAGCGTCGCCAGTACCGCACCAACGAGTACAACATCGGAGCCTATGGCACTCACGCCGTCGGCATGAGTCCCAGCATCTACCAGCAGGGCTCTTACGGTATGCGTCGCTCTGGTTCTGGCGGCGGCAGGTAAGTTGCATCACCGCTATTCCCATATCGTTGAGAGGCGCCCAACTGACCTCGGATTTCTTCAATGATCCAGCTACAACCACACTTCTCGCTCGGGCAATGCCTCTGGAGGCTACGGCGGTCACGGAACTCAAGTCACAGGCCGCGAGAGCGTTCAGTATGTGATTGCTTTTGGTGATACAAAGGCGATCCAAAGCCTTTTTGCTAACCTACTCCAAGACAGAACCTAACTGCTCCCCCGACGGTTACCTCGGACGACGGCTCGGGAGACGAGGGTGTTACCATCGTCGACGCCTCGCCCACCGGCAATGTCACTGCTGTCTCTTCGCCTTCTGTCAAGAAAGAGCCCAAGAAGGAGAAGGCTTAACGGCTTACTCCACGAGCTCCCTCAACTTCTTTTCATGAATGTTACATCTTGTTTGCTTTGGTCATTTGGTCATGGTCGTTGTTGTTGACGATCCAATTTTTACTTTGATTCGAATAATACATGGGGCGCATATGGAGAGACACAAGACATTGTTGCATCCCTTTATCGGACTGATTTCACTGCTGCAAGATTGTTACCACACATTACTTATACATGGATGGAAGCATCTCATCAGCCTCTGGAGCAGTTACGCACGATGATAACACATTCTTTTGTTCACTCAATTTTCCTCTGTATATGCCATACAGAACTTTGTTTTTTTCTTTTCTTTTTACGACTTTTCAAGCCTCTAAATAGGTAGATAGTTCAGCACTTGAAGTGCAATGAAATCAAAAATTTCATCTTCAAACGTAGTGTTATTTGGCTGCATTTATTGCGCGCGATTTGAAGCTGCTCATTCTCTCTTATCCAAACTGAAAGATGCTATGGCGTATGAGGATTGGATCGGGGGGCGAATCAAGTTGAAAGTTGAAAAGGCATTGTGCTCACGCAAGAATATTGCCAGAACTCGGGCCAAGTTTGAAGACGTGGGTATCAATTTGAGGCAATAATATCAACAAGCTACCTATAAAATCACGATCCGTCGCTGATTTTAGTATCTTGGACCGCCGCCTCAATCCCCGTCAAAGGCAATTTTGAATCTGATGCATCAAGTTCCGCCTCGCCGCTGCCGGTTGGATCGGATTGATCAGGCTCCTCGTCAGCGTTTGAATCTTGCTCAGCGTCAGAGCCTTCAAACTCTCCATCACTATCGTTCGCTTGTTCGCTCCGAGATGCAGCCTCTTCCTGGATGGCCTTCTCAAGGTCCTTGCTCATCTTTTTAGTGAATCCGGAGGCCTCTACAGCGGCATCGAGTCGCCGAGCACCATCAGCGCCTACAGTCTTTAGTGCATCTTTGTAAAAAGGGCCTGGCTCGTCACTGGAAAAGTGGAAGCGACGCTCAAAGAAACGTTTGACACAGGCAACGTCCCGATCAAAGTACATCTCAGCGTTGGGGTGATCCATGGAAACCATCTGTGGGAAGTCAATCAGTATGGGCGTAGGTAGCGCGGCTCCGACTTCCGGAGAGCCGCTCTCTGCAGACTCTGTAATGGAGGTAGAGTTCTTCTTCTCCTTCTCCTCCTTGAGAAGGATGTTGAACTCGTTGAAGTCGCCATGGATAAGACCATGCTTTGCCAAGCGCAGAATAAGAAGCATCAGCTCTGCGTAGAGTGCGGCAGGGTTTGGCACCGAGGAGATCTGGCGCAAAGGATACGCATCGATCAGAGACATGACAATGGTGTGGCGAGACTGGCTTAATGGTTCAGGCACCGGGAAGCCCTCCTCCCTCAGGGCCTGCATGAAGGCGAACTCCTTCATAGCGGCCAGTCGAGACAGATACATCCAGGACCCCGACGCCTGACCACGCTTCTTGAGGTAGTCACGGTTGGCCTTGACGGTCCGGAACGAGATGCGACCCAGACGGTGGATCTTGAGGACGCGCTGGCAGCCCGTGTCGTCGGCGACAATCATGATGTCGCTCTCCTTGCCGACGCCGATGCGGGTACCGACCGAGTAGATGGCCTTCTTGGTGGAGTGCGTGTGGAGGGCGAGGTAGTCGAGTCCACCGTACGTCAGGCGGTAGCCATCGTACTTGGCCTCCTTGACGCGCGCGATGAGGCCGACCTTGGCCAGGTTCGAGATGCTCCTGTGCACGCCGCTGGCGCCACCTCGCAACCGAGAGAGCTTCTCGATCAGAGGCGTCGGTACGATTTCGTGATTCTTACTGCCTTGCTCAACCTAGACGAGCGGCCAAAGGGGGGACTATCAATACCCCATCTACTTTTTTTTCAATTTTTTTTTATCAGGTGGTCAGAAAAGGCGCCAAACTTACACCCGTGAGAACCTTCCAGTCCTCCGAGGTGAGGTGGCGCATAGCCTTGGAATCGAGTTTCATGATTATTTTATTTGCTAAATCTTCTTGATGTTCTTGTGTTTTTGTCTTTACTTGACGGAGGACTGACAAGTAAGAGAAAGTAAAAGAATACACAGAGTAAAAGAATAGCAATAGAGAAAAAAAAATAGCGGATTCAACTTCCCGTAGACCTATTGTAGCGCGACAAAATGGATCGCCAAATATTAGAGAAAGATACTCGAACCCCGCCAAATTTTGGAGGGCTGACGTTGTGAAGGCGATATCGATAAGAGCAGTGGATAGTGTGGAGAGCCTAGCCAGTCGGAATTTGGTTTTTCCATGCAGCTTCAACAACTGGACCCATCAGCATCCCTGTCGACCGCTCCACACCGGGTGAGCTCTAGTCTAGGCGACAAAGAGCCTCGCGTCAGTTTGTCAGTGGGTTGAGTTGAGAGGTGAGGCAACTTGGCGGCGGAAGCTAGGTCAAGCAGCAACAAGCACCACTTCAGAACTCCCATCTTTCAACCTCGACAACACGATCCCGAAACTCTAACAACGACCATTTTCACCCACACACAAACCCCGCGAGGTCTGTCAAATTACAAAATCGGAAAACCGCTACCCGACGTGGATTGTCCAGGCGGACCACCGATTCCGCCAATCTTGCTGGGAGCATTGTTGAGCCCTTCACCCATCTGGCCCGCGCGCATCTCTTCAAATACCATCACACAACCATGGCGCCCGATGCCGATAGCTCCAAGGCTGCCGACAAGGGCAAAGCTATTGAGACGCCCGATGACGTGAAGAAGGACAAGGATGGAAAGACGGTAGTGAATGGCAAGGACGAAGACAAGATCAACTGTGCGTTTGCGCCACGACCCCACGTGCTGTATACCGGAGGATGCCTTACTGACCAAAACTACCAGCCGCCGAGGAGTTGAGTGAAGAGGATCAGCAACTCAAAAATGAGCTCGACATGCTCGTTGAGAGGCTCACGGTAGGATCTAACACTGGCAGACTGCTACCGCAGTTAGTTACTCGGACCTACGGACACTCAACTAACGGTCGGGGGGTTTTTAGGAATCCGATGCATCTCTGTACAAGCCAGCCCTCGAGGCAATGAAGAACTTCATCAAGACGTCGACATCTTCCATGACGGCTGTGCCAAAACCGTTGAAGTTTCTCCGACCTCACTATGAGACAATGACGAAACTATACGAAGCATGGCCCACCGGCGACAACAAGGTGTCTCTGGCAGATGTGCTTTCGGTCATAGGCATGACCTTCTCCGACGAGGACCGCCAGGACACCCTCAAGTACCGACTTTTGGCCCCTTCACAAGACATCAGCTCCTGGGGACATGAGTACACCCGTCACCTAGCTTTGGAGATCGGCGAGGTCTATGCCAAGAGGATAGCAGCAGAGGAGTCAACCAAGGACCTTGTCGACCTCGCCCTGGTCTTGGTACCTCTATTCCTGAAGAGCAATGCTGAAGCCGACGCTGTTGATCTCATGAGCGAGCTCGAGATCATCGAGCAGCTTCCCAAGTTTGTCGACGAAAACACGTACGCGCGCGTCTGCCTGTACGTGGTTTCAATGGTAAACCTTCTTACATACCCAGAGAACGAGCAATTTTTACGAGTTGCGCACGATATCTACAAGCAGTACAAGCAACACACACAGGCAATGGTTCTTGCAATCAGGCTGAACGACTCGGATATGATCTACAACGAGTTTGAGAAGATTGAGGACCCCGCCCTCAAGAAGCAGTTGGCCTTTTTGATTGCACGGCAAAAGATCCTTCTCCCCGACCCGGACACGGAGGACCAGGAACTGACCGAGTGTTTGGGCAACATTCGGCTCTCGGAGCACTTCAAGTCACTGGGCAAGGAACTCAACATCCTGGACCCCAAGACTACCGAAGATATTTACAAGAGCCATCTTGAGAGTAGTCGTGTGGCTGGAATGACTAACCTGGACTCAGCCCGCCACAACTTGGCTGCAGCTTTTGTGAACGCATTTGTCAACGCAGGGTTCGGCAACGACAAGATGATGCTGGTCGATGACAAGGAGAGCTGGGTTTGGAAGACCAAGGACGAAGGCATGATGTCGACGGTCGCATCCATGGGCACGCTACTTCTGTGGGATGTGGAGGCTGGATTGGACAAGGTCGACAAGTACACATACGCCGATGAGGAGCAGATCCAAGCCGGTGCCCTCCTTGCCATTGGAATCATGAACTCGGGAGTGCGGCTGGATTCTGAGCCTGCCATGGCTTTGCTGTGCGACCCAGACAAACTTCATCACAAGAACCCTCTCATTAGAATCGCAGCAATCATGGGCTTGGGATTATCATATGCCGGCTCTAACAAGCTTGAGCTGTTGGTTGAGCTCGTACCCATGATTACGGATTCTTCATTAGATATGCAGATCTCGGCTATGGCAGCACTCTCGTGCGGTCTGATATTTGTTGGCACATCCAACGACGAGGTCAGCGAGGCCATTGTCAACACTCTGCTTGACGAGGACAGGAGATCTCAGTTGACCGACAAGTGGACAAGGTTTCTTGCGCTTGGTCTCGGTCTTCTTTTCTTTGGCCAGCAGGAAGAGGTGGACGTCATTCTGGAGACTTTGAAAGCCGTCGACCACCCCGTGGGCAAGCCCATCGCAGTCCTCGCCGAGATCTGCGCTTGGGCCGGCACCGGGGCTGTCCTCAAGATTCAGGAGCTCCTGCATATCTGCAACGAGCATCTTGAGGAGTCGGAGGAAAAGAAGGGTGATGAGCTGCTTCAGGCCTATGCTGTGCTTGGTATTGGCTTGATTGCTATGGGTGAGGATGTTGGTCAGGAGATGGTGTTGCGCCACTTTGGTCACCTGATGCACTATGGCGAGGCCAACATCAGGCGCGCGGTACCTCTGGCTATGGGTCTTGTCAGCCCGAGCAACCCCCAAATGAAGGTTTACGATACATTGTCGAGGTACTCTCACGACAATGACAACGAAGTGGCCATCAACGCTATCTTCGCCATGGGTCTCTTGGGCGCTGGAACAAACAACGCACGTCTGGCTCAGCTGCTGAGGCAACTTGCAAGCTACTACCACCGCGACCAGGACTCTTTGTTCATGGTCAGGATTGCTCAAGGCCTGCTGCACATGGGCAAGGGTACCATGTCAATTAGCCCTTTCCACACGGACCGTCAAATCCTCTCGAGGGTATCGGCCGCCGGTCTACTTGCCGTCTTGGTGACCATGCTCGATGCCAAAAGCTTCATCACCTCGAACTCGCACTATCTGCTCTACTTCTTGGTCACGGCCATGCACCCGCGCTTCTTGGTTACTCTCGACGAGGATCTGAAGCCCCTGACTGTCAACGTCAGAGTCGGTCAGGCTGTCGATGTTGTCGGCCAGGCCGGTAGGCCCAAGACTATCACCGGATGGCAGACTCAAAGCACGCCGGTGCTTTTGGCTTACGGGGAGCGAGCCGAGCTGGAGGATGAGGAGTACATCAGCCTCAGCAGCACTCTAGAGGGACTCGTAATTTTGAAAAAGGTCAGTATGGCTATTTGATTGACTCTTTGCATGGTCCAGCCTTTTCCGCTTTGAAGATAAATATAACGATTTACTAACTCGTAATATGATTTTTGATACAGAATCCTGACTGGGAGAGTGGCAATTAGAGCACTCAACTTTTAACAAGCATGACTCAAAGATTTACGGGCATGGGAATGGGCCAGGATGGGGCGGGTTGTTGATTGGCAACAGGGCCACAACCGAATCGACATGGCACTAGGTCTACCCAGATGACACTGTACAATAATAAGTTTTGCTCCCCGAGGTGGCGGATAGATCGCCAGTATCCCGGGGGTTTTATTCATCACTTTGAGATAGACAAAGTTGGTTCTTTTTTTTTTTCTCCCCTTACCCTGTCCTGTTCTGCACTTGAGCAATTTGCCAAAGAAAAAAAGTTCTAGCTACATGACAAAGTCTCCAAGATTTTTGGCAACTGGTGAAGATCAAGATAAAGTAGCAAAAAAAAAGAAATAATATGTAAACTTCGTGACATTATCATTATGTTGGATTTTCCCTTGCAAGGTAGTTCAGCACCTCTCAAATACTCTGTATAGACCTTTCAGGTTGGCCACCTCCAAGACCCCAGACTTCATGAGCGTATTGGTGGCTACCAGTCGAGCCTTGAAGGCTGGAAAGATGATGTGCTCAACAGCCCATCGTACCTCTCGTCTCCTGGTCTCTAATGTCTGATCAACTGCTTCCGTTCCGGGAACTTCTGACCCTTCATCCGGCGAGGTGTCAGCGTCGGACTGGTTGCTGCTGCTGCTCGCGTCGCCTCCATCGGCTCGTTTGTCTTGTGTGGAAGCAGATGGAGGTAACTGCTCTGGTACGTAAAAAGAGGCCAGCTCCCGCAGTATCGACTCGAAACACGCCTTTTCGTCGGTCCAGTCGACATTGTGTGGTCCCAGACGGAAGAGAAACTGCGGCAACTTGACGATAGGTGGCGTGTAGCCCTTGACAAGCAGTGGAATGCTGACCAGTTCACCAGTGGGAGTGACCTCGAGGCTGAAGTACTCCAAGAGCATGGCGCCGAACTTGGTTAGCTGATTGGTTATCTTCTCCACAACCTCGTCAACATTAACCATAGTTTCATCGCTGCTCTCCTTGCGTTGGCTAATCTCACGCTCAGCCGCGACGCGAATCAGCTCCCGCATATCCAGAGGCGGGGAGAAGCAAATGGCACCCATGTTTCCAAAGTCGGTGAGGCCTAGCTGGTAAAAATATTCAAAGCTGGCGCGCCCATAGTCTACGAGATACAGCTTCACACCGCCTTGGATGGCGGCGAGGCGCCTCCGCTCATCTACTATGCCGACGAACGTGTGATTAGCAAACACGTCAGTCAGGCCGTGGTGCATATCTTCGCGCACGGCAGATCTGAGCTCTTTGACAGAAGCCAGTTTGATAGGAACCACGTCACGCTCGACAGTCTCGTATTCGATGGCTTCCGGTGCGGCGAGCGAGGCAGCCGCTGCCTGGGTTGTGCCGGCATGTGTGACAACGGTGGGTGCTACAGCCGAGCGGGATGAACCGGCGACTGGGGCAAACATGCTGGTTATCTTGCGAGCGTTGGTATCTGTACGCACAAGGTTGTTCTCGTATGGGCGAGCAGGTGTCTGGGTTTTCTTTGCTGTGGAAGACGCCGTGGCTGCTCTCGAATCCCTGCGAGGATTGGTCGGTGTGGTTGAGCCTGCACTCCCAACGTCCTGTGCAGGGAGTAGCGTTTGGGTCCTAAAAGTGCGGCTGGTATCGACGGCGGCGAGTCTGGTGCGTATACTTTCGCAAATTGCCTGAATTATCTCATCCTCGTTGAGAAAGTTGACTTCCCGCTTGGTAGGGTGCACATTTACATCGACACGTTGAGGGTCAATCTCCAGACTCAGGTAGAGGAAAGGGTGTCCGTTCTTGGGCAAAAATGAGGCATAAGTCTGCTCTACCGACTTCTTGACGTTGGTGGATTCGACGCAGCGATTGTTTATGAAAAGCAGCAGCGTCGTCTTTTTGACGCTGTAGTTGGCATTGGTGCACCAACCGTTCGCTTTGAAACCCCAGCGAGTGTCTGATGTACTGAAGTCGATGAGTTCGTTGGCAACACTGCTGCCGTATATCTGCCGGATCCGATCTGAAACGGTAGCGCCGGCTTGAACGGCAATGCTTGTGGTCGACTCGCCATGCTTTTTACAGGAAAAGGCCACACCCTTGCAGTGAACGGCGTAGCGACCGACCATGTCAATGATCTTGTTGTACTCATCCGAGAAGGACCTGAAGGCGCGGCGACGACTGGGGACGTTGTAGAAGAGGTCCTCGACAGTGATCTGGGTGCCTTGCCTGCCTGCGACAGGCTTGGGGTCCGCAAGCTGGCCAGGCTTAGTAGGAGCAAGCTTGCCACCCTCATAATAAGCCCGCCACGCACAGCTGGAATCATTGGTCTTGGTGGTCACTGTAAGATGAGCGATGTAGCTGATGCTGGCCAGCGCCTCACCCCTGAATCCGTAGGTTGCAATTGAGGATAGATCCTCAAAGGTCTGAAGCTTGGAGGTGGTGAAGCGCTCACACAGGATTGGCAGGTCCTCCTTTTCTATGCCGCAGCCATTGTCGGTGATCTGCAGCATTTTGAGACCGCCATCCCGGCAAAGGACCTCGAGCGAAGTAGAGCCAGCATCAACCGCATTCTCTATCAGCTCTTTGAGAGCATGTACCGGGGCGACGATGATCTCTCCGGCGGCGATCTTGTTGACCACATCCTGGCTAAGGGCCTGTGTGTGTGATTCAAGTGGAAACGGCACTGGTCAGTGACGTCCTTTGACCAAGCGCTGCCGAGCGAGATTGACAAGAGGTTGAATGGATTGATACCTTGATTCGCCTGGATGCATTTTCTTGGTGGCTCAAGTCGTCGGCCTTTCTCTTGGTTCCTCTAGAGGCATCATCCAATTCCATCGCACAATCCGCCATGGCTGCCGCTCACGTTTACCATCAGTTGTGCATGTATAAAAACCGTGCGTGCAGACGCGGGCAATTAATTGGGCACTCGTATGACGCCAAAGTTGAAGGAAGCCAAACCAGATTTCACTCAACAGACCTCGTCGCGCTTCGCATTTGACAAGGCAGCAACAAACATCACACTTTCAGGAAGGTGGGGGGGTGGATTGAGAATGACACCAAGTCCTCGCGAAATCACGTGGCAACTTTTGCCTTGATTTGCCGTGGTGACCGTCTATCCTTGTTTCGATTTTTCCTTGGTTTTTTTTTTTTTTTTTTTTTTTTTTTTTTTTTTTTTTTTTTTTTTTTTTTCTTCATTAAAAGCTCGTCTTTGACTTTCAAGTCCAAAATACAGCAATAACTCAGCTGTGGCGCGACTGCGAAGTGCCGGAGTCTCATCCCAACTCTCCCACTCCTAGACTGGGATACTGTAATTACTACTTACATGACGCAAGTAGCAACATACTGCACACATATATGGGCAATAAAAGAAAGGACCAAAGATTGGATACGAATAAAACGAACCTGCTGCTGCCGACCATCAGAAGAAAAAAAAAACGCACGCGACCAGTTCTTCCCAGAATGCGTCCAGTCAACATTTCATTCTCCTTTTGGTTGTGCAAAAGCCGACGGATAAAATTGCGACCTCTTTCGGATGATTCCTCTGCACAATAACCATCTATAGTGTAAGTAATACTGTACATACTTTGAGCTCTTTGTTATCTGTACTGTAAACTCGGGCCGCAACCAACTGGATCTGCCAAGCTGCATACCTAGTATATTATGACGTTACATCCCCTCACCCCATCACCGGCCCATGTTTCCTGGACAAGGTCATTTAGCATCAGGTCGGGTCCGAACAGGGTAGTACCGGTAGTGTATTTTTGCAAGAAGCGAAGCCACATAAAAATCGAATATCTGTGATCGGTTGGACAAATGCCCTCAGATTCCGACATGCAAAACAACTCGAATTCAGCAAGCTTCTAAAAAAACAAAAAAAAAAAAAAAAACCACTTTTGTTTCCCTAGTAGACTACAGTTAGTTCCGTAGACCTGGGACGGCAGAAAACCTGCATCATCACGTTATGCACGACTGCATTCCCCAGGTATTGTTGTCTCGATTCAGGATAGGCGAAAAAAAAAAAAAGGTCGATCACCCTCGATGAGGCCTAAAGTGAATTTGCCGCGGCTGATTGGCGGTTGCAGGAAATGAGAGAACCGCCCGGTGCGAGAAAACGGTATAGTTCATGTTGCCGTGCCGGGGTTTTGGCGAGCGGACAAAGGTAACATCGTACGAAGTAGCGATCATCAAAATCCATCCATCCTACCCTTTCCGCAGGCTTTCTTGCCAAAATTTCAAGGGTTCGACGTGTGATCCTGCAATGAAATGCTTACCGCTTTTGATTCTGACTATCTACGAGCCCATGCCAAACGCTGGTTTTTTTTTTTTTTTTCTTTTTTTCTCTTTTTTTTTCTCCTTCTGTCTTTCTGACGACCAAGGCTCGGTTGAGTGGAAATCAAACACAGGACTTACTGTCGAGCTGTGTACGTACACGCAACCACCAGAGAGGGAGACAGAGAGAGAAAAAAAGAAAAAGAAAAAAAAAGAGGGGAAACGTCCCGTGCAAAAACCCACTGTAACCGCCCGAACAGCTCTCAATCGCTGGTTGCTGCGGCTCTTAGACCCCAACCACCCCCTGCACGCGATTTGAGAAAAAAAATCTCCGATGCCAGGAAGCGCACCCAGGTTCATTTGCTGAGCGTATCGCGGAGAAAAAATGACAAAAACAGACGAGGAACAAAAAACTTAAGTGTAAATGGGCGATCAATGTTTACTCGTACCCGCCTTTTGTTTCAACAGAGGTTGAGGGATTTTTTTAATGCTCCGGCACTACAATTTATGCTTGGTAGTATCATGTAAATTTTGGCAAATTGAACAAAAAAAAAAAAAAAAGAAAACAGCAAAACTCCAAGACTTGTTACTTGCACATTTGTTTGTTGCAATCCTGTTTTTTGGTTTGTTTTTTGGTGTCTTTGAGAACGGAGCCCGTGGGGGAATGATACTCTCCGTAGCCTTGCGGTTATTGCTTCACATGCCAGAAGAAAAAGAAAAAGACCGGGGGTTTTGAGGACGGGATGCTGTTTTTTATTTTAAATTAGCCCACTCAAACTTCACAGCGGCTCGCTGTTCGAGGTGTGATGTATGTGTGTGCGCGGCTGGCTCTCTCTCTCTCTGTTTTGGGTAGGATGTCCGACTACCGGCCGCGTAACCCGTTGGTTGGACTCTTTTTTTTTTTATTAGTGACAGACATTTACGAATAGTTACCGAGAGAAGTTATAGCTAAAAGGGCATGGATAAGGTAGCAACAGCAGAGAAACGTCGTAGACAAGACCGGGTCAGCCCCATTTGGTTGGCCCAACGGTGGCCCGGCGCGGCGATATTGATTGTCTGTGTGTTGTGTTGTGTATTGTGCATGTGTTTGACGACAAATCCAGCCAACCTGGACAGACCCTATAACAGCGAGCAATTATATATCCGCAATGTTGCGGACGGGCGTATAGCGCGACGTACCCGCTGTGGCGGCCCAGTTAACCACTAACCGCCTACAAAGTACAAGGGGCTCGTTTTTTCTTTGCCGCGAGGGATAGGCCATGTTACACTGGGAAACGGGTGGGAAAACAATAAAATAAAAGGGAGAAGTGAGTGGGTGGAGGGAGCCAGGGCCTTTCTAAATACCGGGCAATAACAGACAAACAAAATAATAATAAAGCAGCAATGAGAGTCCATTTCCCTTTTCCCTTTCACCTTTTTGTTTTTTTTTTTATTTTCGTCGATCCTTTTCCTCTCAGAGATGAGAGAAAGGGGTAGGTTTGAAGAAAGAAAGAAAAAAAAAATTCTATCTTCGTTGCCGTTCCTAATGTTAGAACTCTGCTCTTCTTTTTTTTTTCTTTTTTTCTATTTTCTTCCCAACGTCCCTCGCTTTTCCCGTCTAACAAAGACATAAGTCGGTCTACCCGCGCATGGCATGGATCGGACTCAAAGCTTAACCCTTTAGTTGTGCTATAATTCACTTCCCCCCCGCGCGATTATGTAAGTGTACAGTCCAGCGCCTGTGCCCAAACATCTCTATGGCTTTCTTATCATTCCTTCTTTCCCGCTTCGCACTTTTTGTTTTCTGTCTTTCCCTCTCTGGCTGCTTGATAGTTCCGGTTGCTTTAGCCTTGAACGAGTACATTTCATTTCCTTATTTATTTCTCTATGAAACTGCCCATCGTTGCACACACAAGTCACTCATTTCGCTTTGCTTGCCCGCCCGCTTAGACTAATGCTCACACTTTGTGATTTAATATAGATATCGGCAGTATTATTCCGGTCCGGCACCAGCTCCGGCACACAGGCTGTCTCGGTTTACTTTATTTACAAGACCAAACTGAATGCTCGACCCGCGGGTCAGCTTGTCATATCCTGCTTTCAAGTCTAGGCACCAAAACACCGCACAGTCTACTGCAAAGCCATCTCTCGCCCCAGGGTCTTCCAACCTCATCCGGGTTCAGCAAAAACCAACAAGAAGAAACAAAGAAGAAATGAAAAAAAGACATCGACGATGATTCGGTTTGAACAGATCGCTATTAGACAAGGCTTACAAGGAACAAGAGATTAAAAACTATACAAAAAGAGCTAGGGACCAGCTGGACACCCTGAGAGGAAGAGTCCAGGGACGATTAAAGACAAAATGAGGATGACTCCAGGTATATTCCTGGATGGGGTATATCTCCTGCTTTCGAAGTCATGACAAGGAAAGTGGCATCAGAGTTGCTGCCATTATTGTTAAGAGAGCCGTCTTTTGTCTCTCCGCGACGTGAAAAGAAAATGGCGTTCGTTGTACAAGGGGTATCCTGAGTCGAATGGCCGTTGAAAGAAAAGAAGTCGGAAGAAGAAAAAAAAAGCCACAGTTGTTTGGTGGCTGTCGGTTGGTGGCGTGGAACAATATCGTCGACTGAAGGCCAGACGAGCCTGATGCGCCTCGAGAAAACACTGATCCCTGCCACGCAGAGTGACACGCGGTGAAGCTCACCGCTCCTGCCCTCCAAACATTAAAACTGTTGATTGGGATTATCGCGGCTTAGGCTGGTTAAAAGACTCTGGGTTGTCTATCAAACCACCCACCTTGAGCCTGTCGTCCCGTGGCCAAGACGATGACTCTGGTGGAGCTGTCGTACTAGTTGGCTGTTGACTTCTTATGGGTGGAAGCTGGAAAGTCGGTTGCTGCGGCAGGGCGGGACGAGTCGCAGGAGGAAGCTCGCTTCTGGGTATCTGATACGATCCCACAGTGGCCGGATATTCTGTACGGCTGGGTGATGCGGCATACGAAGACGAAGACATTCCGGGGCTGTGAGTCGGCATCATTTGTGGGCCAGTACCCTGAGATCTCACACCATACACACTGCTGGTATCACTTCCCAGCCGTGGCCTCGAAGAGCCAAAGGTTGCCGAGACAGGAGTGGGCTGTGGTGGTTGGGGTTGGTATTGAGGGAGTGGGCTCTGGTACTGAAAGGGACTGTCACGGGGATCCCTTGGATGCGGCGATGGCGTCAGATGGCCGTGGGCTCGTGTTCCACTGGGCAATTGGACAACGACAAAGAATATCGATTCCATCTTGGCGAGCCCGAAACGAGCCGTGCAGGTCCGGAGCTGCCCTTCCTGCGAGTTGAAGGTCAACAACACCTGTCTGTCGAGCGAGAATCGGGCGATTTCCTCGGGGCTGAAGCCCAGTCCATGGAATATCCTCTCTTCCTCCTGCCTGGCAAACATTGGAGGTAAGTAACTCGGTTCCTTCCTTCGCTGTTCATCCTGAAGCTGCGTTTGCAGACTTATTACCCGCTCTCTGTCCGTCGAGGCCACAACATCAGACAGCTTGAGGCCCTTGATGGAATGGCGACCGATCGCGTCGAGAAACCCGCTTGACGTCTTGGCAACCTCAAAATCGGTAGTCAAGAAGGCTACCGCCTCTTGTTGTCTCGGAGCGATCGACAAAGGCGCCGGAAATATATTGGCGTCTGATGCGGATGCACGTTCCAGATATCTCGGGGGAGCTGGCCCTTCCGAGGGTAACGACTTCAGCACTCGGTATGACTGCGACCTTCTCATCGAGTCGTCGTATCCGCCAACGTGGCTTGGGGGTGGCGCTTGTGAATAAAGCGAGAGAGGCCTCCTCATGCTACCTTCAAGTGAAGGACCATGTCTTCCAGACACGTCATACCTCACTTCCCTATCGTCTCGTAACCGGGGACGACCCCGTTTTTTATGCTGAACATCGACGCACGAGTCTTCCTTGCCATTGCTTATACACCTTGAGCATGGTCTTTGAGCTGCACCAATGGGAAGAAAACGCAACAAGTTAGCAATTTGATTTCTTCGGACAGGTGGCACCAACAATTTCCATCTAGCAACGCAAGTGCAGCTAGCCGACAAAGATATTTCGAAAGTTCGAACTGATTTTGAAGGGAAAATAAAGGGATTTGAACATACAATCACACCTGTACCATCTTGTCAGCAAATTTGTACATCTACATGTACTAGAGGTGGGAATGGCTGGGCTTACCTAAGATGCGCTTTCTTGCAAGGAACACAGGCGGAAGCTACGTGGCCTTTTGTTTTTCTTTGTGTTTTCGGCGAGGTGTACGGATGGGGCTCTTGGGGTGAAGGCCTCGGCGGGTTTGAATAAGATGGCTGTGGCGGTCCTGAGAGGGTAGGAGGAGGGCCGAGGCTGGACAGATGCCCGTGCCCTAGTCCGAGAGAAGAGTGGTGCATATACGGGTGAGGTGGTAATATGCTGCCGGGAGCAGGAGATTGATAATGCGCCGGGCGGTGTTGGGCCTCCGAAGATCGGTCGAAGCCATAATGCGTCCTATCAAAAGACTCGTGTGGGTAGGGGCCCATATGGGCTTGAGCTTGTGTTGTCATCGGGAGAGGTGCTGGTGGTTGTGTTTGGGCTTGGAGGTGGTACGGTTGCGTTGGATAGCTGGGCGCATGCGATGCAAAGTCACCGTGAGCTGACGAGGTCCCTAGGCGGACATCCTGACTGGCAGGCGTGTGATAGACTCCCTGGCTTCTGTCTCCGACCCCTTGACTGGATATCGGCGGCAACGAAGGGGACCCAGACATGGGCGGAGACGGATACGTCCGCGGTCGAGAGGTACTTTCGGCCTCAGGTTTTGCCCAGTTCAGGTCAATGGAGAAATTTGGCAGGTCGGGAGCACCTCGGCGGAGACCGAGCGGGAGGTACGGCGTCTCGGACTGGCGGCTTAGGGCTTGCATGGATGTGGCTCGACTTGGTCGAGTTGTCGTCGAGGGTCGGTGTCTTGAACCCACCCAGGCCAGATAGCGCGTGCTGATGAAAGGTGGTGATAACGGTGCCCGAACCAGTCGTGAACAAGTAACAAACTAACTTAGATTCCACCTCGATACTGCAACCACATCCCTCGTTGCCACTGCGAGTGTACACGAAGCTTGGGTGAAGGAGCCTTGACGGTTCAGAACGTCTCGGATTGACCCTGGCGCAGGTTTGGTGCTCGTCCTGTTCGTTTTCGGTAAAGACTGACTGATGTAAGGTGTGGCAAGGATTGTGTTCGGCACGAATGGTGCGAGATGGTGGACTTGGTCCACTCTAAGAGCTTCAGGACTATATTCAGTTTTCCTTGCGTGTTGCAAGAATCCAGCGCCCAGAAATAACCAAAAACGAAAGACAACCTTGGAAAGGATAGAAAGGCTTGGTTACTCGAACATGCAGGTCAGAGGCAGGTCGATGCACCGGGCACAAAATCAGTACGAAATTCCTTGTTTTTTTGAATCAAGTCTTGTACGAGTGCGCCGGGGGTGTCGTCTTCTTCCAGATCGGTGTGTGTGTGAGTTTTCTGGCGAGGGTGCCGAATGCAAGTACCACAGCGATGAACGGGTACCTGGGGGGTAGGCAAAGCTACACGATCGAGCAGTCAAAGTCTGACGAGATGCTGCCTGTGCAGGAAGACCAGCCAGGTCAGGTCAGCGATTCTATGGGCGCGGGTGGTGCTACGGCGTGCAGTGGTGACCGTGGCCACAGTTATGCTGCGCGACGTTGTCGGCGGGGTGCAGACGAGCGGAGAGACTCGTGTGTTTGTGCTAGGGCGGAGGGCACAAACCGGTAGGCGGGATAACGGAGCACGGGCAGAAGGGGTCCGGTCAAAGGATCACCTTCAAGATACCAATAAGACACGATATTCCTAGTGGCGGGATGGCGGCCCAACAAAGCGTCCCAGCTCCAGATTGAATATGTGGTGGTGTTGGTGTTATCGGGTACCTGGCGTCACTGACGGTGGTGATGGTGATGGTGGTGGTGGTGATGGATGGTAAAGCTCCGGGCATACACACAGCAAGCTGATGGATGGATGGATGGATGGTTGGCTGCTTTGATTTGTCCAAGCTTGAGTTGAGGTACCTAAGTAGGTAGGCAAGCGGATGGGCGGGTGTTAAAGTAGCTTGTTGTCACGTCGGTCCGCGTGTGTGGGCCTCGAGGTGCTCGGTACAAAAAGGAGGAGAAAGAGAGAAGAAAAAAAAGTAAAAAAAAAAAAAAAAAATAGAGGTACGACAGGTCGTACGTCTCTCCCTCCTCTCTCTGTAGAGAATACTCTACAGAAAACGTCTTCGTGGTCGTCGGCGGTTATGTAGCTCGAGTGCAGAAGTTAGCAAAAGGGTCAGTAACTTCAGTGTGGTTTTCTCTCTCGCAAAAGCTCCGAGGAGGCGATTTTGTGCAACTTATTAGTTGCCGTGCAGAGCGATTGAGATGGCAGCAAGGGTAGCCTGCGCCTGGACAGCGGTGCTGAAGCTTGGAAATGGAGGGGTGTGAGCCGCGACAGGCTTGGGATGTGGTGGAGCTCCAGCTGGGGGTTCCTGGTCGCCGTTCATGGGGTGGCGCTGGTCAACAAGGGTGTCGATGGATGGGTTGCTCGCCAGCAAGTGTCCCCTGCGCATGCCCTTGTTGACGTGAACCCTAGGCACCACCCGCTAAAGGTGTCAGGGGTTTCGGTAGGGGCAGCTAGGTAAGTTGCGGAGCCATTTGCGAACTCATCCGCTCTCATCAGTCCGTGTGTCAATCGGACGTGCCAGCAAACACCGAGATGAAAAAGAACCGCCAAAGTCGAAGAAATAACTAGGTTAACAAGGTTAAAAAAGAAAGACGGAAGAAGTAAGAAAAAATCCCAGAGAATAAAATAACAATAAAAACGATAAACTAATCTCTCCTAGTAGGGATGGGATAATCGTTGAATGAGCGGATCCAATCATGATAGTCAGGATTCTGAGCAACAAAAAGATTTCCGTTAATTGGAAGGACCTTTTAGCGGGCCGGTTAGTCTCAGGACTGGAGCGTTATGGGCCATGAGAATTCTCCGGCTCGTTTCAATTTAGCAGACAAAAAGCTTGGAGATTCGTGATTCTTGTTGTGTTGTTATTTATGAACATTTGTGAAATGCTACATGAATGGGGATTGAAAATAACAATAAGGAAGGGGGAAAAAAAAACGAAAAAAAAAAAAAAAAAACATAAAACTAGAAAACGCGACTTTTCCTCTCCCCCTTCTTCAGGTGCACCTATGCGAGACAAGCATGGCCGCCACATCTTTGCAGGGCTCTCCATTGAACATTTGTAGATCAAAAGTAATGTCACTGACTTAAGGCCAAGACACCAGTGCCGGTTCTGGTTTCCAGAGTCCGGATTGGGTTGACAACAACTTCATTCGGGACTAGTCCAACGAAAGTGACTTGGTACAAGGCTTGAGTTGGGGGGCAATAAAAAAAAAAAAAAGAAGGCCACCAAGAGTAGTCAGTTACGGCTTCTGTGGGGCCTTTGCGCCAGACGGTTGGGAACGAGGTTAAAATGGTCAGTGTTGAAAAGGATGAATATTCGCGATTGGTGGCCTGATCATGTTAACTTGGCTGGGAATTCCATGATTCCCTCCCATCATGCGCATGGCTAACTGTATTCAGTCAGTTCGATGGCCCGTACCATGCGCTCCAACGACCAAGACCGTGGGTTGGGTCGGGAGTTAGTTAGGACGAGGCACATCAAAAAAGATCAGACGGACTGGGGGTGGATGATCTTTGATGGAGAACATGATAATAATAACAATATCAAGTAATGTCCCACGAGGGTGCCATGTAACTTCGTGACAGATCAAAGTAGTCAGTGCTTTTATTTTTTGATTTGTATTATTATCCCTTTCCCCCTTCTTTTCGGTTCAGTGCATGCATTGACAATGATTCTTGGAGAGGGGAGGGGGGGTGTATCCAGACACACAGACATGCCAAAACAGTTAGCAACATCGGGTGGATTTGGAGGTGGGTGTGGTTCTGGGTAGCACTGTGTCCACCACAACAATAAAAAAAAAAAAAAAAAAAAAAAAAAAAAAAAAAAAAAAAAAAAAAAAGAGTAAATGTTGATCGTTGTTCATGCGTTCGTGAGAGATGCTTTTCTGCCACCCGCGTCTTGACCAAGACAACGAAGAACTGGTGTGGCTGGGCAAAAACATGGATGTCACATCCATTGTACGGGAAGGAAGTAAGACAGCCACCTTGAAGAACTCGGTGCAATTAATTCCAGGGCACCGGAAGAAGCCATCGAAGTCACTAGGTTATCAGCCAAACTCGCACGGCTATCAAATAATTACGGAACGTACCATAAAGTAAATAAGGCAGGCAGGTAGGTACTTTGTACCTGTCTCGACCTTAGTGTTGTTGGTGCTGTTTCCCCACACTTGTGTACCTTTAACTAGCCGCGTACCTGCCTTCAAAACAAGCGTTCAGGGGAATAACCAAAATATCTGGAGTACGTAGTGCCTAATCAAAGTAAATGCATGCTGTGGGAACAAGGCGAGTCGGAGAGCCGCCATTGAATGTATGGCTTGATGGAAAGATGCATGGTTCTGGTGGCGTTTTATTCCGCTCGATGATCCAACAGTATTTTTTATTTTTATTTTATTTCTGGTGTAGGCATGCAAGGTACCTACTTAGCTACCTACCTACCTAGGCATCTTAGTTAACCGCCCGCCTCCTTGCGTCTTGCGTCGCTGGTAATAGCCCGTCACTCGGTCATGTCCAACTGTTGAGGATTTGAGACTTGTGTTTGTGTCAGCTTGTCTCTGTTACGACCACATTTGCGAGGGCCGTAAATCGTCTGATTTGGCCCATCTCAAAGACCAAAGCAGGGATTCGCCTGCATCGTGTACCTGCGTCGAAAAGTGAGAGTTTGCTGCCAGACCCAAAGAAAAGGCCCACAACCGTTGGAATTGAAATTGCCCGTGGTCCAACAACGTTGGACTCGAAAGTGGTAATGGGCAGCTGAACCGACTGGTCGGCGCCTAGAGGAGCAGCTTAATTGTGAGCTGTTATTATGACGGATTGATGTGGGGGAACCCTTTTTTTTTTTTGTTCTTTTTTCTTTCTGTCTTATATTGTAGCTTTTTGATCCAAGTCAAATTACGCACCTACCAAGGTAGTCAGATACCTGGTATCAACCACATTCAAATTTGCGCACTGACCTCCATGTGCTTTTGGGAAAGCACAGACGAACGGCAGTTGTGAAAGAAAAAAAGAATGAATAAGAACATAACTTGGCTTAGGTAAGTCACGTAAGCCATGTCTAAACTTCTCTCTTCAGCCAGGCATTTGCTTGTTTCCTTCTAAGTTAAATAGCCTCACGCCACTTCGTCAACTTTTCTTCTGTGGCGCCCCGAGGATTGGCGGGATCCGTGCTCTTTTTTAGTCACATGCCATGGCTACTTTAGAAGCAGTAAATCGCAAACCTAGACACGCGGGGCGCAAGTTTGGCAGGTTGGCAAGCCGTAAGTAATTAGCCAGTGGAAATGTCGAGTGGATATAAAATAAACACTAAAAAAAAGATTAAATAAACAATGGCAGACGAGAGAGAGAGAAAGAAAAAAAAGAAAAGAAAAGAAAACGAAAAGGAACTCCGCCGTATCCCCTTAGTACAGTAGGGCAAAAATCATAGTGGAGGAGGCCGAAAGCTAGCGCCAAGCACGGGTTGATGGAGCGAGGTGCTGCAACCCCCCATACCTAACGTCGTATGCATGAACAAGACGTGTAAGGCACCCCTGCCATGACACGAATGGCGTCCGGGGCACGGGCGTTGAAGCATCCTGGTTGAGTATTCAAAAAACACTTGAGTGATGTCTATTAATTACGTCTGTACCACGAATGGAACCTCGGTCACGAGAAATTTACATTGCATGAAAATCGGATTCGCCTCGATTTCGTGCATCGAATACAGATGCCGCGTGTGATGATTTGAGCATGGTAATTCCTATCATAGTTTTGGGTGGAAAGTGGGATCTCTGAAGAAACCAGCAAGCAATCCACACCAACAGTAACCAATTTGTCTTTGGCGCTTACTCAATTAAGGTACCATCATTGGGCAGCGTTCCAACGAGACCTAAACAAACAACAATAAAGCCACCCACCAAGCCATTCGTGATAGTTTTGACTTGCCCCCCAACTCTTTGGGGACGGGACTTTGACTGAGTTCGGGATTTTTTATTATTTTTTTTGTTCTTCAACAAAACAAAAAGCCATGGCACTGACTGCCCCGTCTCAAAACCCTTATTCGTTGTGTGCCGGTTTGACCCGAACCATCTTGTCAATGTGACTTGCTCCAAGCTTTTTTTTTTAATGTGTGTATTTATTTTTCTTCGGTTAGGCGATGCCAATGTCACATTTGTAGCGGAGAAATGGCACACGAGCACATGGTTCAAGACACCTCTTTTCTTTCCTTTGGCGTGGCCCCGGCCTTGAACATTTGCATGGTCTTGGAATTCTTTTCTGGCTGCCACATGGAGCTTGGGCCGGATTGCGGACACAGCCAGGCTTTAGGAGCCTCGGCGGCGGAGGCAAAGACACAGGTTTACCATACCAAGAATGCCTTAGTCAAGAACTTTTGTCTATCTACCACGTAGGAATTTCGCGACAGCTTCCTGCTAGTACGGGGTATGACACAAACTGGGGCCGGCGGGAGGGTGCCCGGAGCTGGCTGGGTGTGCGGGATTTCGGTTCGGGGGGGGGNGGCGTGGGATTGAGGTTGGATGGGTGGGTTGGGTGGGTTAGAGGTGGTAGGGTGGGGTACAAAAAAAAAGCGCCGTCACTTCTTTTTTGGTTCGGAACCGAACGACGATTTTTATTTTTGACGGCCGCTTGTAAGTATCCAGCTAGACTGTCACTTTGGCAGGGAAATGTCACCGTGGTAGTGACTTGACTTAAGTACCGTACCTTGCCTACCTTGGTTAACAATACCGTTAATACGTGAGTAGTACCACCGTGGAATAACTGGTGGCCTGCGAAAAAAAAAACTGTCCGGAATATAACGAGAAAGGGTAGTTGGTCATGGCTTTCGGTGAATTCTTTTGGAAATAATCCTAGTCTTTCTTGTTTGTTTGTTTATCTCCTCACTCATCCTTTATATTCTGCCCATTGCTCCTCAACAAAACCAGAGAGTGGAATTTCTGAACAAACACGGGAGAGAACCTCGACTGCCACTCTCGGCTGCCCCACAATAACTCTTTTCGCTTGTTTGCAGATTGTCGTGTGCAAGATTGAAGCTAACGCCGTGGCCCAAGCTTCCAAAAATAGATTCGCCCTCCTTCACGATCTGCTTTCCGTGCAAGAATTAGACTAGTTTTTTTCTTGGTGGTTGTCAAGTCAGTCGATAGGCAACAATCACGGGGCAAACTGTGAGAGAACAACCGCACGAGTGTCCAGCTTCCGGGGGCATTACGACGCTGCGGCGTGATTTTTCACTGCAACCTTGCAGGGTATTGTAAGCGTAGTATCGTGCAATTTAGTTATACAACGGGATCATTGGATTATAATGCCATTGTCCCATATCTTTTTTTTTTTTTTTTTTCATTCCCCCTCCATTTATCTTATCCGGTCAACTGTTCCCATATCCAGCTTAGAGACCAAAAAAAAGTTTGGTCGTCGGAGGATCGAGACAAAAGATGCTATCATCTGGAACGCATGATATGCCGCTCCCGTCCCGCGCTGCGTCAAGAAAAAAAAAGCTGGGGACTCAATATGGCTCGTGCGTCTGCAAGGCCGTTTTGTCGTGTCAGAAAACAACAGAAGTAAAGCCATCCGAAATGGGAGCGGACAAGGGTTGCGTGGAAAATAGGAATGATTAACAAGAAGGGAGAACAAAACAAAAAAAAAACCACGAATCGATGAGTGGCATCGCTTTAAGCCGGTTAATGCGTTTTACCATATATTTTCCATAGGAACAAAAGTGGACGCCTCGCCCGTCCCGATCGTGAGAAAACCTCCGCCGCTTCACATACGAGGACAATGCGGAGCGAGCATGTTTTGAAAAATGAAAAATCAAAACGGCCCGATGCGATGGTGGTATCTCGTCGGGAGGTTTATGCTCGTCTCAAAAGAATTCTTCCGAGGATACCAGATTCGACAAGGGGTCAAAAATAGACTTCAATCAAATTGTCAGAGGAGCAGGGCTTTGCGGATGACGAGAGACGGCATGGCATGGGGGGAGCATTTAGATTTGCAGCTTACCGATCTCCGGCCTTTTAGCCGCCGGGCATCGATGCGAACTGCACCCGCCAAAAACGCGAACCATATTGTGTCGGATGCGCATATCCGGCGTGGGTGTGTGTACGACTACCAGGCTCACTAAACTGAAGAGAAAGGGAAAAAAGAAAAAGAAAACAAAAAGAGAAAATCTATTAAGAGTTGGTTCCTTGGCGAAAAAAAAAGACCTGGAATACATTCATACATGACAAGATTGAATGGGCAGCTTGAGTCATCTGAGGTTAGCAAATCCCACTCAAGACTACGATTAATGGCACCGAACATATGTTGGTCTCATGTTGGAGTAAGGTCAAGCTAATTTTGCTGCGTTTTGAAGAACTGGGAAGCAATGCAGAGAGGCTCCCTGCAATCATCACCATACCCAGCGGGGTCCGAGACATCCCGGAATTTCCCAGCTCGTCCCCTGCGCGGCCGTAGCCCACCTAGGGTCGGTAGCCGACGAGTCTTTAATAATTAGGCGAGGAGGTGTTTGGCGAAATACCCATTAGCAAACAAGTGTTTTGGCGAAGAAAACTCGCCTTTTCTTTCTTTCGTCTCATCTTGACAAGCGAACCGTTGTCGTCTGATGGGAGCCAAGTGCATTGGCCACGAGGCGCGAGGATTTAAACAACCCCTGCTTGCCCCGGCCAAATAGCCAATGATATCAAGGGTTTACGGGGACAGCTAAGCCCTCTTTGGTTTTTTTTTTTTTTGTTTTTTTTTTCTGCTCCCGCCGTTTGCAGCAAGCCACTGTCGGGAACTTTTCATCTGTTTTTTTTTTTTTTTTTTTTTTTTTTTTTTTTTTTCTCTTCCTTTCCTGGTTTCTCTATTTTGCTGTCTATGCTCTTTGGCTCTTGTCTATTCCAAGTCCTTCCCCAGGAGGCGTAGTGTCTTGACATGCAAACATGAAACCAATCCAGTCGGGGTCTTCCCTTGATTATCTCATCTCCTTCCCTCTCCAGTACAATGGGTAGCTTACAGGTGCCAAAAGATCTGTACCTTCCTTGCACAACAAGTATGAGTGGGGTTTTTCAGCATGATTTGTTCAGAACAACGGCAAGCGAAATGCAAATGCACTATTATCCAAGGCACGGAGCAAAAATACTTGTCTGCAATAGGAGGTGATGTACTTGGTACAGATTTAGAGACAAGGAGAAAAAAAAAAGGCATAATACACAAGACAATATTAGTTAGTCTAGGCTCGATAAAGAAGGAGCTGCGCCGTGTCGATCTCAAATCGTTGTGGGTCAAGTCGGCGGCATGTGTTGAAAAGGGAAATCTGGCACAAAGTGCACCTCAGTGCTCTGACTAGTAACCAGTACAACGAATCGAATTGAGGATTTTACTCCGTAGTTTGGTGTTTGAATGCTGTTACTTGCTCTCTTCTTTTGCTTTTTCGCTGGGGCCGGTGGTTACAGATTTCGATGCGCTGCATACCGACTTGGGAAATTGAACAATTATACTCCGTGCACAAATGGCGACCAAACTTCAAACCCCGTGACATCAGGAGCGGATGGTGAGTGGCCTCTTTTCATTCCCGTCACGGAGATTTTCACATCTGGGACCCCTCCCATCACTTATCCTTTTTTGATATCTTCATTCATGCGAAAGATCCCTGGCCCCGTCTGGGAAAGGAGAAAAAAAAAACTATGTGACCCGTCCATCTTTGGCCGCACTCCCTCAATTCCCATCCAACAATTTAAAGGGGAGGGGGTGTCGATTTTAGTCGACTCCGACCGACATATCAATGACATGGCAGTCACTTTCATCACGTTGCTGCCAAAAAAAAGGGGGTGGACGGATGCCTCCCTTTTCTCTAAGGTAGTAATGTGTTAAATGACGACTACAATGCATTGCAGCCGCAACCCTCTTTTCCCCAGCTCTGTCAGCAGCTCATCGCACGCGATGTGACCAAAGAGACAAAGGACAAGAGAAAGGAAGGGGGGACAAAGAAGAAAAAAAGTTGTCACATCTAAACCTAGTCCAGGTCCAGAAAAATTATAGCCCACCCGGTCCCGGGCCGCGTTAATATCGATATATTATAGGCCTGGGATCTGGGGTTCAAGGCCATGGCGTGACCACACCCACCAATTTATTCGGCCTTCCAAGGCCACTAACTGGCTGGTTCGGTATGGTATGATACGTCAGTGCCGAGCTCTAGGCTGTCAAGATTTGATGAACGCTTTTTTGTTTTTTTGTTCATTTATTTTCCCGATTTCTTTCCCCGAAAAACACCCCGAGATCTTAAGGGGCTCAGATTATACGTTGAAAATATACCCCCCCAAATAAAATATTTGCGTCAGAGGCTGGGTGCGAAACTGGTGGATGTGCGAACGGCACAATAGAACAAAAAAAAATAAGATCGTCCCAGTTGGCAGTAAAGGTGTCTCAATTACAAAGTAGCATGCACAAATGTATTAGTGGGCGAAATTTTGGCCCTGGCGGGGGTGTTTTCCGGGGCCGTGCCGAGACGAACGGTGACATGCAGAATTGCGGGAGACGATACAACTCAAGCGTTGCTTTGGGTGAGAAAAGTAAGCGGCAAGGCGGTACTGAGGAGCAAGCAGAGTTGCACTCTTGTCCTCCCGCATTTCTTTTATTTTATCGTCCCTCCCATTTCTTCCACCCAGGGTTCTCTTTGTGATTACGACAGATCTGTTGGCGCAGATAAACCTGGATCTTCAAGTTAACGGATCCAACATGCAGCTTGCAGAACATTGCGGCACAATGCGACCCCGCTGTTTGAATTTGATGCACCATGTTGGCACAAGTTGACTACCCACCCGCTTTGGTAGACAACATCGTCGTGTCTGGGCTGCCGTGGACCGACAGGGGGGGTTTTGATCTTGACAAAAAAAAAACAGGGATCACATTATACCTGTCACTGGGGCTTTATATTTTCTTTTTCATTTCTTTTTCTTTTTGGGGTTTTGATTTTTTTATATCTTTTTTTCCCTCGTTACGTACGTACTTGTACTTTTCAATTCTCTTCAATTTTCGCTACTTTCTTTCGCAATGTCGATCTCCTAGGTTCACCTTGGCACTTCGGTTGTCAAGGGTCGCAAATCCGGAGAGCATGAACAAGCCTCATTTCGCTGCTGTAGGGGCTCAAGTGGGTGATGTGATGACTTGGTCAAACCTTGTCATTTTTTGGTGTGTCTTTTTTTCCCCCTCCTGCCCCTACCGAGTCAACCGCCCAGATAACTTTAGGCGTGTGCACGATTCAAGCCGAGTCCCCCGAAATTCATGCGATGCGAAGCGAAGTACGGAGAATTATTTATTATCGCAACGAAATAATGATGCGGGAAAATATTAGATGACACAAGGTCTGGCCAAAGCTCATTTAACACAAAAAAAAAAGTGTGGTTATTCATTCTTCCCTCCCCTTGCAGCAAAAAGTATGGATACTTGACAATTCCTTCAGTTTTTAGCTCTCTTAGCAGCAGATTGCGGGACGGACCAACTCGTGATTGATTTTTGTGAACAAATTAAAAAAAAAAAAAAAAAAAAAAAGTAAAAGCGGAACCGCCACACTTACATACCACGTCGTACGGTAAAGCTAAGGTACGTTAGTTTCTCTACTGTAGAATGGGGAATTGCACGGAGAATGGAGGCGGAATGATCTTCGTATGTCCAAACCTGGAGCGGGCTAAGAGGTGGAGTTTCTGGGTGTTACGAACTGCACACGGGTTGCGGTGACAAGGTAATCCAGCCTAGCCAGAGTAGTAGTGGAGACTTGTTCTCTTCTTTTGTGTTTTTTCCTCCCTCTTTACGTGGTATTCTTTCTTTTTTACCTTTGGCTCAGAGAGTCTAGCCCCACTTGGTAAGCGCTGGTGCGTGCGGACGGAATAATATCCGGAATTATAAGTGCTATGATAAACCAGAGGATTATAATAGTACTCCGAGGAAGGTCCCTCCCTACCGGACGGAGTTTTAGGTGGGAGGGCGCACGTGCAACCCACCGAGTAAGGAGATGCCAAGACAGGTGGTACCAACCTAATGTACCAACCTAGCATACCTAACTTACCTAGGTACCTAGGTGAGATAGGTTATTTACTGTGTCTATATCGTAGGTAAAGTATGAACCTTACCTAAGGCAAGCACAACCTCACTACCTACTTCTACAAGCCTTGTACTTGATTAATTAACTTCCTGACCTGTCCTTGCCTCAAAACTGACTGACGGCTGTCACCCGACGCCAAGCGACGGTAATCTTTACCCATCATGACTCTCAAAATCAATGGTCAATGCGAATTTGACTCAAAAACAAGAAAAATAGCCCGTCGCAGCTAGGTTTTAGAACTAGTTTTTTTTTATCATGTTTATTTTCTTATCTGTCATGAAGGGTTCTTTTGCCCTTTTTTTCTGTCACCCTTACTTTTTCTATGACTACGTAGGCGATTCATTTCTTTCTTTTTATAGGGGTTCTGGGGTGGCAGATTCCAGAATGCTGGGACGCGTAGCCTGGGCGATCACTAACTGAATTGACTCCCCTCGATGGGTAAGGTACGCACGTCGAGATGTACTGGATGACTGAACCCTGATTTTTTTTCAGGTGGGCAAAGGGTTAGCACTGATAAGGTAAGCCTGGTGTGAAGAATAAAGTAAAGGCGTTGCAAGTTTTGGTTCTTATTCATGACCTGTTGCCAGTGGTGATACAAGCCAAGTCTGAGTACTTGTTGGGTGCTAACGTCGAGTGGCTAAGATGTCATCCATTCTTAGTTTATCCCTAGCCATCTTTGTTTCTTGCCTGCCTACCTAGTTAGGAAAGGTATGCTTTTAGAGATTGGTACCCGAACCAGAAGATCACCTCAGACTTGGCATCTCGCTGGCGGCGCGCGATTTCGATTCACTACAGTTCATCTAATCTCCGCAACTTTTATGCGTTCCTCTCTTTCTCCTTCCCCCCTCGTTTCCCCTCCTCTCTATGGCTCTAGACGAATCAACGGGCATGGAGATAAGACGTATAGAACCAAAAAGAGAACGTCGCCGACCCGGGTTGTGCGTATTGAACCGGTAGGACCGGCCGGATTGGTTTCCCGTCAGCCGTTTTCCAAGTTATCCCCCGAAGTCATGTATAATGTAGAACAAGCATCTACGGAGTAGTTAGTTTCACGAGTGGTGGGCGAAAGCTGCATGAACTCGTCCCTGATGTTGCCTTTCTGACGGGTCCAGCATCGCCGAGTCTGCACACTGCACAGTACTACTACTTTTACTAGGAGGCCCCGGAAAACCGGTAAGAGCTTTTGTCAGACTGAAACTGACAGTATGTCCTTTTTGTTTATTCTGCAGTTGCTGTGTTTCTTTGTTGTTTTTTATTCTCATAACCTGCTCCCGACGCCACATTGATTTGGGGGTGACAAAGAACAAGATAAAATAAAGAAGAAAAGCAAAAGCAAAAGCAGTTCTACACAAGTACCTTGGGTAGGGCAGGTAGGCCGGGGTTGCCTGGCAAAGCCCTCGGTGCTTTTGCGCTGTTGCTTTTTATGGTTCTTTATGTTTTTCTTTCCTTTTTCTTTTCTTTCTTTTTTTTTTTTTCCTTTTCTGTCTGTTCCTTTGCTGCGGAACCAAGCCCGGTGCTACCCAGCGCCTCAGGACGATGGCTGCGAACGCGTCCTCGTTTAGGGTGATGGTGGAGGTTATGCCCGACCACGAGCTCCTTGTACGTACCTACTTCGTATGCTTCCATCCCCGAGTAGTCAACGATTCTCCTCTTGGCTAAAATTGATCTTTGAATTCGATTCTCTTTCTTTGTTTCTTCGCCACTTTCTTTTAAAATTCCTATTTTCCTTCCCTTTATTCCATTTCCTATTTCCCTCTGTTCTATTTGTTCTTTGGTTTTTTATTTTTATTTTTTTGTTTTCCGTCAAAACCCATCAAACCACGTTTACCTTGTTGATATTACTGTACTGCCATGGATGGTCCCTTCCCAGCTCAGCTCACCAGGCGACTCGTGCCAACCATGTTCTTTCCCGGCTTATCCCGCCCGGCCGACCACTCGGTCTTGTATTATTGGTGGGACTTTCCACGTCCGTTCCCGTAAGGAGACGCACTTTCCAAAAAAAAAAAAAAAAACACTTCTTACTGTACTGTTTTGTTACAAACAATTTGAGTGAGGTCATTGTGCACTGCTCCGTCATGATTTCGTCTTATTTTCCCCTTTGCTTATGGCAGGTATCTTTATTTTCTGCTTTCTTTGGTCTAATGTCCTTTTCTATTCGCTCGTATAAAATCTTGTCTAGTGACCAAGTACGATTTCATTGTCACCTTGTGCACTGGTTCATCCTGGCCAGTGAACAACAAGAAGAATAAAAAAACCTGGGCTGGAGCGGCCTCTCCACCCCCCCCCCCCCCCCCCCCCCCCCTCGGCCGGGAGGTTTTCCCTCCCCTGCCGTCCCGTGTTCCCAGTCCCGTCCCGGTCATTTGGATGAATGTCCTTCCCGTCGGCTATCCAGCATCCCGGTCCGAGGAGGCAAAGAGGAAGAGGATGGGGTCTTGCTGGCCTTGCCGACTTTTCTTTCTTTGCGGCTCATCAGCCTGGAGAGTTTTGAGTTCGACAACACACAGCACAGCCCCCCTCTCCAGGCCGGGGGGCATGTGGGCTACATCTACACGTTGATGCTGTGACACAAGTCTGTAGCCATGTTACCCATGCCTTTCTTTATCTTACCTTTACGGTGGGATCGGATCTACATCGTCGTCAGGGATGCCTATAATATAATCATCTCTACCTTAAAATATTCTTCCCCCCCTCTCAATCATGCGGCCCTTATTTTTAGTATGGCTATCTTTGCGTCATGAAACTTGACAACTTGCTCACCCACTTTATCCCGCATTGTCATGCGGAATAAAAGAAAAGAAAAGAAACCCCAAAAAAATATGATTGATTTGCCTGATCACACTTTTCATCGTCAGTCAAAAGCGGTTTCGGTCTGGTCAGCATGCAAGATTCATCCCTTTGTCTCGTATCCATAAAACGACTGCAGAATTCCCGAGTGAGCGGTTCACAGGGTACATGGGGGTTTCTGAAAAGTTACCCAAAAAGCTCAATCAAGGTCAACCCCAACCTCGCCATTTCAAAGTAAGGAGGGAAAAAAAAGTCTATGTACTGTGTTGATTCGTGTCCGGGATCTTCATATATCTGCAACAAAAGGAGAGTGTATGAAGGAACCATCCTTTTCCCCCTCCCCCCATCGGCTTGATTCACTCATCACCAAATGCGGTGTGTGTGTGCGTGTGTGTGTTATGGTGTGGGGGAAAAGAAATATTGGTGGTGGGCGTACCGCGTACGTTTCTGTTTGTTATATGTCAGATTAGACATGTCATCCCAGGTTCTCCCCTCCTCAGTGACATAACTAGCTCACCATGCCTACCATGGCTAGATAGTGGCTTTTTTTTTCTTTGCTCAAGTTACACCAAGTAATTAGGCACGAGCCGAGAGACACTACCACTGATTCGTCGGAGGAAAGACACCTCACTTTTGTTTTGCTTTATCTCATTTTTTATTTTGATGTTTATCTTGTATTATTTTATTCTCTAGAACTAGTCTGGCTTCCCGCCTCCCCACGGGTTTGTTAGAGCTGCTGGCCAGCCCGCTCTTTTGGTCTTGGCCATCATGGTAAATAAAGTATGAACCTCTTATAAAGTTTCTTCTCGTGTAAAGAAAAAAAAAATCCCACATCATGAGTCGAGCCGCTCCTATGCGGTCAACTACCTACCTATCCGTATACATTGCCGATACCCGAAGGGTCATCTCAGAAGAATAAAATAATTAAATAAGAATTCATCTGTTAATTTCCTCTCTTTTCTTCTTTTATCTTTGTTCTTCTTCGTGGGGGGGAGTCTGAATAACCCGGACAAAAACAAAACTTCTAGTCCTTTTCGTCCGATCACGAAGAAAACCAAAAAAAAGCCAAGTGGCGGCAACTTTTCCAACCTAAGTATCTCTCGTGGCCCAAATCCTTGTTCGGTTCTCCGTCAGCACGGCCCGGAATGCGATTGGTACAGACAAAACGAACCATGAGACATGTTGGAAAGGGTGCCCGAGTAGCACAGTAAAAAGTTAGTTGTAAGTTTGGATTTCCAGTACCGACGGATCACACACAGATACATCAGCGGCCGATAGGCCAGAAAATTAAGACAAAAAAAAAAAACCTGCAAATATTACAACTAACGAAACCGATTCCGTGACACAACACACCACCAAGAATCTGCTTCACGAACCCCTAAATTATACTCATGCTGTGTCACCTCCAGAGTGAACCCTGATCTTGGGATCTACGGAGCTTTGCATGTGAAAAACATGTGGTCCGAGGCCAGAGGAGCCGTTAGTTGTAAGCCAAGTAGACTGGCTGACTGCATGTAATAGTGTTGATGCTGTTGGCGAATGTTCACGCCTAATATACAAGTAAAAGTACAAAGAGCTGCGATCCCAACCAACACTTATAGAAATGCATGATACAGTAGAAAACGCTCCTCTGGATTCCAGACCAAAGCTGGCTTGCGCCTAGACAGACGACATGAAACTCCATATACGCCCCAGTCTTCCGTCTACCGACCTTTGTACTCCCCAAGACTTGGGTTGATATGATCGGCCCATGTTTGCAGCTTTGGTAAACACACAAAGGACCTGGTAGCCGGAGGTTATCCCTTCGGGATTATCTGCATCTACCGCTGGCTAGCAGCACCTCATAATCTCCTTAGACCTAGTTGACCCTCCCTTCTTCCTTGCACGGGGATATGCTCATCGCCGTGTGACATCCTTCAGGTCGCATCCCGGAGCAAGAGGTGTGAAGGGGTGTGAAGGTTGTATACCCGCAACAACGGGTGGCTTTGCGGCGGTATGCCCTTGTCAAATCTGGACAAAGTCGGGACTCAAATCGATCCCGTCGGACGAATGATGTTCTCGGCACAAAAACCCAAATATTCAAGACATTTCGTACAAGCCTGAAATTTGATTACATGGGCCTCTCACTGGCTTTCACCTTGTGCGCCTGTGCTACTGACTGAACATGAGCGACGAATTGCGTCAAAAGACAGCAAACACGATCAGCTCCAAACTCTAACAGGAAGAAAAATCCCCGCTGTATGTCTGAGCCAAGGGGCAATTGTAGTGATTACACCTCGCTCGCTTGCCTGTTGGAAACGTTGTTCCCATAGGTGAACCTCTGAGACATGCATCCTCTGGCGACGAAATGACCTTAAAGTCTGCATCTTCATGGACAACAAAACGGTCTCCGGCTGACGATCGGGCGTGACACGTTGCCTAGGTGCCTCAGTTGGGTTGTTGCGGCCTTCACAGTCGACTGTAGAGACCAGGGTATTTAGGCTCTCCTGGGAAGTGCTCCTCGGGCCACACATGACGGATGGCTTCCCATATCTCACTGTTGGTCCGGGCGTCAGTAAGCGTCTAATCTCCGCGCGACACAACGTCACCAACGGACGGAAGCCATAGGTACATCGTGTGACAGCATGACAAAACCGTCCCCGACATAGTGTACTTACCTAACAAGAATAATCTTCAACCCGTCCTTTACCTCTTGCGGCAAATCCTGTACGTCCTTCTCGTTCTGCTTCGGGAGCAGTACCGTCTTGACGCCCGCACGGAGGGCACCAATAAGCTTTTCCTTGATTCCTCCGACGGCAGTGACACGTCCACGGAGTGAAATTTCGCCCTGTTGACGCGTGAAAATGAGATGCCTCCGTGTCAGCTTGGCCAATATGCTGAAACATATGTAGAGAAATTGCGAGAGAGAGAGAGAGCGGTGATTTTAGATGCATATCGCATGCATCGATTTCAGGGATCACTTACCGTCATGGCCATGGTGGGCGGCACGATCTTGCCGGAAAATAGGGAGATGAGAGCAATGGCCTGTGCAATGCCGCTGCTGGGACCATCCTTTGGTATGGCGCCCGCAGGGCAGTGGACATGAATGCTTCGGTTCTCCATGATCTTCTCTCTGGGATCTGGGGAAAGGCCAAGCTGACATGCGTTGGCCTTTACCCAGGACAGGGCCACTTTGGCGCTCTCTTTCAGCACGTCACCAAGCTGGCCTGTGTGTTGGACTGTGCCGTCGCCGGGCATGTCAGCCACCTCGATGAACAAAATACTGCCGTTTCCGCCCGAGCTGTAGGCGACCAAGCCCGTAACTACTCCAGGTCGGCCTGTTTGTTCAGCGATCTCATCCTCGTACTTGGGACTGCCGAGGATCTGTTCAATGTCTTCAACAGTGAGCTGTGCCCGGTACTGGTCAAGACGGTTATCGTCCTTCGCATCTGCGTACTCGACCGCCTTGGCTCGACAGACGGAACCGATTTCTCTCTCTAGGTTGCGGACCCCTGCCTCACGTGTGTAAGACTCAATGATCTTAGAGACCACCTCATCGGGGAAAACGATCTGCTCAGGAGAAAGACCGTTGGCACGGATTTGTTTTGGCACAAGATGATTTATCGCAATGTGTTTCTTTTCCAACGTGGTATACCCGGACAGATATATCATTTCTAAACGGTCCAGGAGAGGTGGGGGGATGGTCTCAAGGCTGTTGGCCGTGGCGATGAACAGCACCTTGCTCAGGTCGACCGGGATGTTAATGAAATGGTCCACAAAGGTGGAATTCTGCTCCGGGTCCAGAACCTCCAGCATGGCAGCTGATGGGTCTCCATGGTGATTGCTCTGGCTAATCTTGTCAATCTCGTCCAGTAGGATTACTGGGTTTGATACGCCCGTCTTTTTGAGGCCCTGGATAATCAGACCAGGCATAGCAGCAACATACGTGCGTCGGTGGCCACGGATTTCGGCCTCGTCACGCACACCACCCAGTGATATCCTGTGGAACTTCCTGCCGAGAGCAGTAGCAACAGACTTTGCCAAGCTGGTCTTGCCAACACCTGGAGGTCCCGCCAAAAGGAGAATCGGGGACTTGTCCGTCATCCGCCGGCTTTTGAGCATGTCAATCTTAGCCTGCGCTGCGTCTAAGCTCTCCTGAGAAGCCTTGGTTAAGCCAGGCTCTGGGAAAGCCGGCGATTCCCCTTCAAATGGCGGTACCATCTCTTCTTGGATTCGCTTAATCTGCTCATCGATCTCCTCATTCGCAGATTGCTTGAGACGGAGCACGGCAAGATACTCTACAAGACGCTGCTTGACCTTGCTCAAACCGTGGTGGTCGTCATCGAGCTGTTTCCGTGCTCTGGCCAGAGCTGTCTTGTCGAGACGGTCATCCGTGGTGACTGACCAGGGGATCTCAGCCAAAGTCTCCAGATATGTGCGGAGGACGCTGTATTCGGCCTGAACAGGCATCATCTTCTTCAGACGCTTCATTTCGCGAGCGGCAACCTTGGCGGCCTCCGGGCTGAGCTTTGCATCATCCAGCTTCTTCTGTAACTCTTCAGTCTCGTCAGGCTCCTTTTCCTCGGGCTCCTGACCACCGCCCTGAGCATTATGAGGCGCGGAAAATGGGCCAACACCTCGCCTGATAAAAGGCGGAGGTAGGTTGGGGTTCTGCGCATCTGTGATTCTCATGGGCACTGCCGCTGTGACAGTCGTGATCCGGGTTATGCTCTTGAGCCCTCCAATGGTACGATCGAGTAGCTCGATGACCTTGTCTACACGTTGCTTGACGTCGAAAGTGGCCAATATCTCAAGCTTGTCTTCATATGCGCAGTCGACCAAGGTTCCCACAAAGTCAGCAAACGAACCTGCGTCGGCGACAGTCCTCTTAGCCATGTACGAGTCAAGGCGCCTAGCCAACACTGGGTCCAGACCAAGCCGAGGCCGCGAGGTTATGGATGTGAGCCTCAGCAGATCTATTAGCTCCCGCGCCAGAGCTTTGAGCTTCTCGAATCGCCTTTGGAGGTCTTTGTCGTTAACGGGCACTGTGAAGATACGAGACATATGAGGTTAGTTTGCGATCAACCTAGGTAATATAGTTATGCAGATAGATAGGCAGGTAGCCATGCAAACGGGTAAACGGCGCAAGTGTCCTTACCGTGCTCTTCGTGTTGTACAATATGGCCCTCGTAATGGGCGCGAAGTAAGTCTTTGTCCAAGCTCTCCAAAGTCATTCTGGCTACGCCTTCGACAAGGATCGCCGCGTCATCACTACCCCAAGCCTCGACAGCCGTGATCTTAGCAACGACGCCGACCGAGAAGACGTCTCTGTGTTGCAGACTCGAATAGTCTACTGGTCGTCTTGGCCGTGGAGTAGGAACATCGCCCTTAGCCTTGTCTCGAAGAAGTCGTTGACCGTTCGCGCCGAGGAGGGGAGATGCTATCGGAACGCAAGCGATGGGAATGGTATCAATGCGACCTGGGGCCGGAGCTCGGCCGTAGAGGGTGCCGACCAGGGAGATGATGTCGACTCGTTTGGCACCAACCGGAATGCGCTGCATAACTCCGGGAAGCAGGACGCTGCCGCTGGCTAGAGGCACGATGGCCATCAGAGAGCTCTCTGATGGTGCCATTGTTGTCCGAGGATGAACAAATTTAGAACGGGGGAGGGGGAGGGGGTTACTTTTCCCAAGTGTAAACGGAGAGCGGGTTTGGATTGACTTGGATGGCAGTTTCAAAAAAAATAGACAAGAAATATGAAGAGGAACGAATAGTAAAATTGACTGGTTTGATTAGAGCCTCTCTCTAGTGGGAAGAAAGACTGACATGCAAGAGCAGAGGGTATATAGTAAAGTAAGTAAGTGTTTTGCCGTTGATTCCGAATGATAGAAAAAAGCAGAGACTAGGTTGGTTGGTTTGTTGGTTGGTTTACCTACTCATGCAAGTGGTGCGGAGGTGGTCGGCAGAAGTGGTGTTATCGGCAGAGACATGAGGAAGGAACTAACCAACCGTGCATATGACGCGGAGCACTTTAACGTTCAAATCGGGCCCCTGCCGCCCACCACTCGATTGGAGCCGAGGCATCCCATGCAACCTGGCTTCTAGAACTAGCCACAGCGTTTTAGCGATGGCAAGATGACGGGCCTTACAGTGTACTTTTACAGTTTGATTCATTTAGAAATAGCAGCACAAGTCACCAAGCAATGAGCTGTAACGTAAAAGATACTCTGTTTGGTTTCGTTAATGTCTTCTGGTCAACAGAGTTAGTTGACTTTGATGGGTGCAAAGGATAATTGGTTTTTCCTCTACACCAAATGCTGCAGACCCTGAGCCAGATACAAGAGACATCCTGGGCGACCAAGTCGGTTATTCCGCCTGAGCCGTTTGACATTTCAAATTGCGTACTAAAATTAAATCTGCAACACTTATCATGTCTGCCTCTAAAACCAGCTAAAATATGCTTTGTTTACGGATTTCTGACATTTGCTACTTTTGACAGCGCATACGTACTACCGCACACGCGATCTTCCTCTTACCGAGCCCTGTTGCCGACCCTCTCAACTCAGCCTTTCTTGCTAGTAAGCCGCTGCTAATTCGGGCTTAAGATGTAGGACTAATTCGAGGAAGATGTCGGATACCTGGTTAAACAACTTGTTTTCCGCGGCTCATATTGTCTCTGAATGAATAGAATGCGGAGCTGGTTGCACACAGTGTTAGCCAACTCATTTTAAGAGCCCTCAATTTGTAATTTGTACCTTTTTAGATTTTTATTTTATTTTCAAAGCTTCAATTTCACCCAATCGTCCCACAAGTGGGAGCTCTTCTTGTATACTGAGGTCAAGGTAGTGCTTTACTTGAACATGAAATCAACAAAGAACAGATTTACCCAGCAGAAAGTCTTTTTACTGTTAGAGGTACCTACCTTACCCTATCTATGTTCTCTTTGGTTTCCACGGTGCGGATAACTCTCCACAATACCTGAATTGAGCTTCCCCGCAGTGGCGGACTAAACCACTTAGCGCGTGGACGACGCGTCTTCCAGGAATCGCATCCCCCACCACGCGTCTCTGCGACTTTTTTGATAGTTGCAGCATAACCGTTTTGCCATTATTGCGAAGACCAAAAAGAAGCCACTGTGATCTGATAAGAAAAAGAACGAAAACAAGAACACCGAGCAAAATCTAGAAACTATGAGTATGCGCATCTCCTGGATATATTTAGTGCTTCCACGTTTTATAACCAACACTGACGGTTTTGAACAGCGTCATACGGAGGCAACAACTTCTCAAGGACGGGCTACAATGCCCAAGGCGCTGAGGATGGAGGGGGCTTCATGGGAGGCTCGCAACAGGGCTCCCAGGGAGGTGCAGGAGGCAAGGTGCGTTGATCTAAAGCATTTTTGTAAACAGCTGGACCAACAGCGAATTCTTTTTTTTTTCTTCTTCTCTTTATTGACAATCAAACCAAAACGAACAGAGCTACCAAGACGAGTGCCTCAAGCCCGTAACCATCAAGCAGCTCCTCGATGTACAAGCCCCGTACCCGGACGCCGACTTCGTCCTCGACGGCCGCCCAATCACACAGATCACCCTGGTGGGACAGGTGCGATCCATCAACCCGCAGCCGACCAACATCACGTACCGGATCGACGACGGCACGGGCATCATCGACGTCAAGAGGTGGATCGACCCGGAGAAGGCCGAGGACGCCGACGCGGCCTCGCAGCACCAGCCCGACAGCTACGTCCGCGTCTGGGGCAAGCTCAAGGCCTTCAACAACCGCCGCCACGTCGGCGCCCTGTTTGTGCGTCCTGTCGAGGACTTTAACGAGGTCAACTATCACATGCTCGAGGTCGCATATGTCCACCTCGATGCCGTCAAGCAGAGCCATGGAGGTGGCGGTGGTGCTGGTGCTGGCGCCGGCGGCGACGACAATATGTTTGTCGACAGCTACGGTGGAGGCGGTGGCGGCGGTGGCTCAAAGGCCGCAAACTGCTCCACCAACGCCCAGCGGCTATTCAACCACCTCCAGAACTCCTCTGCTGGTAACGAAGGCCTGGAGGCTAACGTTATCGCCAGGGGCATTAACATGTCGGTGAGGGATGTCGAGGCCGCTGCTGACGAGCTCTTGTCGGCTGGTCTTATTTACCCTACAGTTGATGACCATACATGGGCTACATTGGACTATTGAAGAGCCTGTTTTTTTTTTTTTTTTTCTCGTTTTCTTTTTGAAAAGATTGAGTCTGCGGCCCAGCAGAGGGGGCAGGGTGCATGGTATTCGACACAAATCTGGGCACTGAAGCGGTTATGTTCTCGGCGTTTGGTTGGCATTTTGCGGGCTCGGTTTTAATTTGATAATGCGTAAAATGCTCTTATGATGAGCAATGGAATGCCCTCTAGACTAGTCAACGATGAAAAAGACTTGTCGGGCTGGATACACGGTGGCATGTTGACACTGTCTGTCGAGATGTATGTAACGATGATACAAATAGAATCTTGCGTCTATCATATGGATTTTCTCTCGAGTTGGGGCTTGTTATAGTCCCTATGGAGTACTTGCAATCATGTAAGCCTTGACCGCTTCACGGGCAAAATTTGGTTGAGTGAGTTTAGTCGTCAAAAGGGGGGGAAAAGGCCTCGTCGCATACACATTCTCACAATTGTAGACTGCTGACTTAAGCCTGATATGATCAGGTAGGCATGTCGCACAAAAAGAGAGCCCCTAGTCAGTACAAGCCATGCCAACAGGGTTTTGAGATGCCGCATCTTCATTTGTGGGCTCAGAGTGCCGTGAGAGAAGATGTTTCGTCCTTGTGTTGTTTGATGCAAAATCCCACATGCACTAGTTCTAGACGTGGCCGTTGACTAAAAGCCATCCTTACTTGTATTTCTCTGGGAGCACAAAATCCCGCGGGTGATTACAGCTAGAATATTGTTTCCTCCGAACGATGGAAATGGCATAGAAAAACCGTCCCAATTCACTTTCAGTGAGCGGTTGCCGTTGTTCGAGTAGAGGACTGCACCACATATACCCCATATACCAGTTAACCAAAGCACGCTTTGAGCTGACTACCACACGCAGTGAGATTGGGATGTTTTGTTGCTGCCCTGAGCTGCAGTTAAGCGCGTTGGTATACGCTGCCTATCATCATATCTCCAATCACAGGTAACATGCAATACAAATAGCCCATTCCACTCGCAATAAATTGTGTTCTTTTTTTATATTAGCGCGCTCAGCAGCGAAACCCGAACAACCAGCAGCGTGTGCGTTTGAGAGCATGGTCTCCATTAGTGGTTTCTTTTGTTCTAACAGTATCTTTGTTGTATTCCCCCCCAGTACAGGTCCTGGGGTCAAGCCAAGCAAAAAGAGCCAAGGAAATGTAAGCCGTGCGTTAGTTGGTTATAATACACGGCTCGTTTAAAATCAGATAGCTTGCATGCCATTTCAGGCGTCGGTCGGACCGTTCCAGTAATCAAAGCGGAATCATCATTTGCCTTGGAGCAAACTAGAGCATTCTTCGGATTTCCTGCTCGTTGGTGTACTTCTCCAGGCCCGAGTCGAGGTGCTGCCACCACTCGAAGAGCATCGACTCGCATATTAGCTTGAACCACGGCGTAAACTTGGCTGCGGGGTCCTTGAAAAAGGCCTTGAGGCCATCTGCCGAGATGTATTGTGTGGCCTGGACCTCGTTCTTGTTGATGTCGAGATCCACGTTGGCCTTGATGAAGAGGATGTAATCCACTGTGAGGACACTGTTAGCGCGGGATCTACTTCTTTTGGACTAATTTTTTTTTCTTTTCTTTTCCCAAGTGACCTCCAACCCGGCGGACCGGTCACAATGTTCGGTTTACAACAGACTTACCCTCATGCTCACCCCATTTGCCGTCACTGGGCGCCTTGTAGTGTATGCGAGTGAGGAAGTGGAAGTTCTCGAGCGGCACCTGCTCCTTCTTGATGCCGAGCTCGTGGTCCAGCTTGCGCTGCGCCGCGCGCTTAACGCCCATTATGGAGTCCGGGAGGTTCGATCCAGTCTCGCCTGGTATGCCGAGGGGATGCGAGCAGCAGGTGTTGGTCCACATGTCGGGGAAGGTGATCTTTTCCGTCGCGCGCTGCTGGAGGAGCAGCTCGTTCTTGTCGTTGAAGAGGAAGACGGAGAAGGCCCGGTGCAGAAGTCCCTTTTCTATGTTGGTCATGAGATGGCCTGTAATTTAATTTGCTTGTTAGCTAGGTAGTTCTAACAAGGAAATAAGACTGCATCTTCGCACGGCACAACAGCATTGTGCTACCGTCTTTGAACGACCTAGTCTAGCAGGTACTGACAAATCTTCTTGCTGCCTTTTCCGATGGGCATGTCGTTCTCGTCGACGACGATGCACACTTCGTCCATGAGCCTGATCTGCTCCTCATCGTGGCCGTCCAGAGCCTCTCCGCTGGTGTCAATGTCAGGGAACAGGCTCAAGATGGTCTCGGCTGTGATCGGCTGCGCCGTCGTGGTGGTCGTGGTGGAAGACATTGTGCCTGATCAGACGCCCTTGCGCAAAATATAACGCGAAGGAAAAAAAGGTCTTAAAAAGGCGCTTGGGGGACGATGCGCAAGATCTCCGTCCTATGGGCAAGACAAGATTGTTTTGAGAAGTCGGAAGCAAATGCTATGCTTGGACTTTGCCCCTCATTCAACAGTTTATTGCAGGGGGGCAAAATGTCGGTCGCTGGATTAGATTGAGGACTTTCTCAAGGGTCGCGTGGGAAAGACAAGCAATGCGGGGCTGATCCCTGAGTGCCCAGAAGTAAGGTGTTGGGTCCAGTAGCCTGGTAGATTGAAAGTTATGGGGCACAAGGGAAGTACGGACAAGGGGAAGTACAGAGCATTTCCTTGCAGGGCTCGTTTCAGCAGCAATGGTATTCATACGAATAATCGCCACGATGAAATTTTCTCTGATCCCAAAACAGTCCCTAATAGTAGAGACCGTGCGAGCTATAGTTAATGTCTGAACAGTGGAAGTGACAGCCTTCAAGAAACGGGCATGACATATGAGTGACTTGATGAGACGAAGTGAGTTAGGCCCAATAGCGGTCAGTGAGGCTCAAGTTAAAGTAGAATACCTAGGTAGACAGGTTCATTATACGATGTTCCTTGGTTACCTGAGCTACCTTCAAGTGTTTAATTCATTGCCTATCAACCTTTTTTTTTTTTTCTGACAGCTATCAACCTTTGCGATATCGGCCTCGCCCTCCTATAGACTATTGACTAAGCTCGCAGTTACAGATGTAACCAAACACTGGTGACAAGAGAATCAAGGCTTACCCGGCCCGCAAGCTAGTCTCAACTTAGTCTGGTCAGGTACAGATGAGTTGATTTGACACCGCACCTGTGGGAATTTCCGTTGGGGATGACCGAAGAACTAGCGCTCATGAAGGCCTGTGCTTTTTCTTGTAAGCAATAAACCGAGGCATGTTTGTAGCGGCCTCTTCTGCCCGCAACCTTAGTTCAGACTGTTTCCTCTTATCGGTTGACTTCACCATCGATTTGACTTTCGGGACGGCACCTTCCAGGTGCTCTAGGAACTTGTCTTTCCAGAAAACCTCATTGTCGCATGCCAAGTTCTCGTCGCCATATATGTCGTAGAACTGATCAAGCGCCTCGACAACGTCTGCAGTGGGGACCTCGGTCGCTGCCGAGATGATTGTAATGAGGAAAATCCCAATTTCTCGGTTCACGCCCACCGGGCACGGGTCTCGGGCCAGCTGGCCCAGCACGCCGATGCATTTGACCCCCAAGCCCTGAAACGGATCTTCCCCAGCCTGCGCAGGCTCCGGCATGTTCTTTGCGGCCTTGTACAGGGAGATAAACTTGCGGTGTTCGTCCCCGTGAACGGGCGTCTTGCCTCCAAGAGTGCGCGAGATGGCCCAGGCCAAGCTTGTGACGAGCGCAGCGAGCTCGACGTCGGCCGTGTCATTGGACAGTATATGCGCCACAGTCTTCTCCCATATAGCGCACCCCACGGGATACCACACCTTGCGCACCGTGGCGTTCTCCCCGTTGGAGAAGTCGAGGCTTGATACGGTCCATGCCAGGTTGTTGAGGACAGAGAGTGCAACACCCTGGATTGCTAGCGCCTCCTCGCTGGCAGGGGAAGATGATGTGATACGGATCAAGGATGGAACTGCCGCCTCTAGGAAGTTGCTCAAAGTCGGCAGGTCATGCAGGTGAGCGGGCTCCTCGGGCTCGTGATCCGCTCCGGTGACCTTTTCCATGTCCGCCATCAGCTCCTCGTCGTCCATCTCGCTGTCATCATCCTGGCCTGCAGCTTCGTCGTCGCTATGCTCGTCTCCGTTCATGTAGTCATCCTCAACAGTATCGTCAACATCATCATCCAAGTCCATAACTTGATCTTCGTCATCTTTGATGCCTTCCCACTCGTCTTCTGCTTTGTTGCCCTTCTCCAAAGTTGTCTGTAAGTTTGTTGCTATGGAAGCAAGAACCTCGAGTGTGGTTTGAAGCACGTCCCAGTGCGTGTCCTCGACATCCAATCTAGCTGATGAGATCTCCCGAGTAAGTAGTGGGACGAGAATGGCGTCACAAGCAGATTCCAGGCCGGGGGAATGGTCATGCCATTCGAGAGCAGAGAAGAGATTGTGGAGGACTCCGCAAGAAAGAGCGCCCCTTAGTCCGCCGGACTCGGATAGTTTTTTGAGATTTCTGTAGCAAAATGTCTCCTGGTCGTTGAGTATCATTTCACAGAGAGTCCTATTATCCTCTGATAGCGTCATCAGGCATGTAAGAGCGCTGGAAAGCACCTCGGCCGTGGTGCTACTGTGGGAGGTTAGGCCAAACAAAAAGCGAGCGATGCTCGTGTTGGCTGTTACGGCTTTCAGGATTTCATCTTGAGCTTGTCCAAGCTCTCCTATCAGGGTTGAGAGAGCATGGGCAATGCTCCATATGAACCCTTGCTGAGCCTTGGGGAGTTTGGAAAACACAGGGCTAGAGGACTTGAGGGCCTCGAGCACCTAAAAGGAGCCATGAACAAAAAAAAAAAAATAGTCAGTTTCTGTGCTCTTTGTCCCACAATGGCGATTGGCTTCCTTGATTTGAAACTTACCGAGTTGCATGCATGCTCGGCTGCGGACAACACATCGACCCTGTAAAGATGAACGCAAAAGTCGGCTTCCTCCTCAAGAGCCAACACCTTGAGGATCTCCCAGCCGGCAGCTCGGCTCTCCAGGCTCGAGTCGGTCAAGGTCTCGGTGAGCACTGTGTGAACGACTTGTTCCCTCAAGAGCAGCTTCCGGCATTTTTGATCTGTGATAATGTTGGCGATTGCACCGGCGGCAGAAGTACGCTTCTTGGGATCGGAGGCTTTCAAGTCGTTGAGGACTGGCAAGATCTTGGACTCGCGCAGTTTTGCCAGCTCCGGGTCTGTCGGGGCTGGCTTGGGCTTTCCCACGGGATCAGAACGATGGGCCCGATCCCTGTTCCGTCGTGACTTGCCCATTTTTGTGTGTTGGTGGATTTTGCTCTGGTTATTATTTTCTTTTTCTTTTTTTGTCATGCGCACGTGTGTCTGTCCGTCCCATGTACCCTCGAGCGAAAGGAAGCTGTGAACAGATGTTTAGAGGGAAAGTGGAAGTTATGAGATTAAAACGGCTTCGCTCATGTTTAAAAAAAAAAACCCCAAAAACCTTTCCGCTGGAAAATAGCGATTATATTTCCAACAACCTCGAAAAAGGATGCTGAAACACGAGCTTAATCAAAAAGATCGTTAGACCCTTTCCAACTTTGATCTTCTCACTGAATTAATTCCAAGCCCAAAAAAATTCGCAGGTGGGACCCACTTTGAGCTACTAAGTAAGGCGTGTCTTGTATGTACCTATGTTTAGATGGTTGGTCTCACAGTTGCAGTGTAGCACTACCGGTATGCAGGGTATGGCAGGGGACCCAAACAGCTCCAAGTGGGTGGGTCATAAGGGTGTCTGTTCAAGGTTCAAGCAAGCGTGGAAGCTTTAGAGCTTAAACTGCCAACTTCGTGGAAACCAACAGATTCAAGAATCGTTCATTATCACAACTCAATTAACAGACCATACTTCAAAGCTTGAAATTGCGGTTCTGATTTTTTTTTTAATTTACTTGAAAAAAAAAGAAATTTCCCAGAGAATCATCACCGGGTGCAACTCATCTCTGCGCTCTTCGCTGGCCGAAATCCCAAGGGCCGAGGTGACACTGCTTTGTCTCTTGTTGCTCCGGATCTCCTACTTCCATTGCCATGTTGTCAAGGAGCCCCATGCAACATCATAGGAATCGGTAAACCCGCCTTAGTCGGTGGTATAGCGCACCGTTCACACCAATTCACCTTCAAAAAGGGCGATAAAATAGCATGCAAGATCTCTTGCCAGAATGGTAAAAGTCCCGAATCTCTTCCTCAGCGACGAGGAAATCGGCAAGAAAAATGATGATCACAGGACGGACCGGAAAGGCCTGGGCGCCACCTGGACGCCCTCAGTACAACGCGTCATTCTGCAACCACGAAGAGCCCTGAAGCGTATTGGGCTTTTGGCTATTGCCGTGTTCTTGGTCTACCAGTTTGTCGTCAACATTCCGACCGATGTTCCCATCAGGGATCGCCGACGTCCCAACTATTGGAATCCAAATGCCGGCCCTGGGAATGATGCATGGAATCGGCCGCCGTCGGCCGCCGCTCCGGGGTCAAAGGGCACGCAAATGATGACGCCCGCGCAGCCCGCAGAGCCCGCACAGCCCGCAAAGCCGGCCGAGGTCTTCAGCGGCCATGACATCCAGTTCCCTGCCCTCAGCGCCTCTCTCCACGCCATCGCAGGGACGGGGGGTTTCAACAGGCTTAATAAGAATGTCTTGTTTGCTGCATCGAGTCTCAAAAGCGTTGCCAGACTTCTTCCCATGGCTTGTCAGATGGGCCAAGAGCTAAGGAGTTATGTTCACTTTGTATTGATGAGCAGAAGTGATATGGATTATTTGCAGCTGCAAGCGATAAACGGCATTGACAAGTCTTGTCGTATTATGTTTCACGGTAAGATCCAGACCGAGCATTTCAAGAGATCATGTCGAACAGCTAGGTGTCAAATAAGACTGACATGAGATGCATACGCAGATGCTCGACCTGATAATTCTGCGAGATCTACTGAAGCTCGGATGGCAGAAGCTATCGAGAAAGCACTTTGTAAGTCTGGAGCACAAGTGTCACTTCATTTCATTAACTGAAAGTCGGCTTGCTAACAGGGCGCAGCTCAAATCACCCACTACATGAACCCGCAAGCCATCATCGTCGACAACTATGCCGTCGAGGAAACGTACTTTATGCAGACTATGAAGAACCACGTCACAACCCATGATACTACCTTGATCGAGATGCCGGCAAATGGATTAGAAAAGCTGTCTTGGATGACAAAATTAGACAGCGCATCTCTTACCGGTAAGTCCCCCCCGAGTATTGAAATTTCCCGAGTACCTGCTCGACATGTAAAGCATACTGCTAAAACCTGTGGTGGTACTTATAGTCTGGAACGAAGTCACCTTCGACATTCTCATACATGCAACACCCGGAGCTTCCGGCAGTCTCGCCAGGTTGCTCAAATCACTCCGCTCTGCAGACTTTAGCTCATCTCACGTCCCTCATATAACAATAGACTTGCCTAATAAAGTCGACCCCGAGACTGCAGAATTGTTGCATAAATTTGTATGGCCTCCGGGGCCTGCCCGCGGGTCCAATTCACCTCGCCAGTTCTCAGTCAGGCATCGCATTGCAAGAAAGACTTTGACAGAGGACGAGAGCTCTGTTCGGTTCATTGAATCGTTCTGGCCTACGCGGCCTGCACACTCGCACGTCTTGGTCCTCTCACCAGAGGCTGAGCTTTCACCTAACTTTTTCCACTGTAGGTTTCTGTCTTTTCTGGGGCTTGTGCCCTACCTATCTATGGTCACTCATGTTGCCGATACAAAATCTGGGGCTGGCTGACATTTGTGATTGGTAGACCTCAAGTATTCAGTCTTGGAGTACAGATATTCATACGCTGCTATCCACGAGGAATCGCTGAGCCGTCTTTTCGGCATCAGTCTGGTATCGCCCGACGCATATTTGGAAGGATCAGGTCCATTCGAACCCCCACCAGTTGCCGACGACACCGCAGTACCGATAAGCAAGTACTCATTCCTCTGGCAAGCCCCGAATAACCACGCCATGCTTATATTCGGCGGCAAATGGATCGAGCTTCACGACTTTGTGTCTCAGGTGCTTGAAGTACAGGGAAGCACCAGCAGAGAAGACCTTCCAGAGCTACTATCTCAAAAAGTCATGAGCACCCGGTTCCCCGCCTGGCTGGAACACGCTCTCCGTCTTTGCCGGGCACGAAGCTACTTTACACTTTACCCGAGTCCGGCTGCATCTCCAAAGATGGCCACAGTCCATACCGAATTGCAGCGGCCTCCTGAAGAGTACCGAGACCAGCAACGCTCAAAAAAACACAGGATTGGCAGCGATGAGCCCGTGATTCTGTCTCGGGGTCCTCTGCTTGATACCATGCTGGGAGGTGGGGTCTTAGCCGCGCTTTACGAATTACCGACGATTTCGTGGGACGGGGCGACGGAGGGTGCTGTGGAGCATGAGGCGCGCGCCTTGAAGTACATTACTGAGTTTCGGCAGACTGTGGGCGGTTGTGACAACGAGCAGGTTCTTGATTTCAGAGTAGATTTGTTTTGCGCAAATCCTAAGAGAAGAGAGTAGGAGCGAAGAGGCGCTGAGAAAATCCTCGAGGCCTTGGTTAATATGTTAGGTATGAACATCGGAGCTGAACTGGCTAACTTTGTACACCTTTGCGTAGCAATCGAAGCACCAAATATACCCTTTCAAAAGCTACAACTAATTCTGGACCAGCTTATTGATGACTAGTAGTGTCACGCATGTTCCAACAATCGTCACCACGATGAGGGTCAGAATCTGCGGCCAGTGCGTATTAGTTTACATGCTCGGTTGACCAGCAAAAAGACACAGCACAGGGGGGAGGGACACTGAGCCAAGGACATAAAACATACACTCTGAGTCTTCCATCCAGACTGGACGAGAGCCGCACGCCTGCCATACTTGTCAATGGTTTCTGGAGTGTGCATCAAGAGTCAGTAGACAAGGACAGAATAAGACACAAGACGGTAAGGGCGAGACAAAAAAAAAAAAAAAGATTCCTACTGATGTAGTTTGTCAGTCCTAGCCCCAAGCATGCGGTCGACAGGGCCCAAAAGATCAACCCCAAGGGCTTGGCCATGCGAAGCTCCATCTCGGTGGGCTCGAGCTTGAGGTGGAACGACAAGATGATGGCGGCCGAGACGAGGGCCATGAACATTGCTAGGCGGAGATAGGAAAGAAAGGCTGTAGGGACATGTTAGTCTTTTTTTCTTTTTTTTTTTTTTTTTTTTTTTTCTGGTCTGTTTAGGGTAGGGGTTTATGCTTGGTAGTATACGGATACAAAAGAAAGAGAAAAGAGAGGTTTGGTCTGGTGGTGGTGGGGTTCATTTACTTCGTTCATTGGCGCAATGGTCGCGGCAGTCGCTCGCCTCGTTCTCAAATAGCAAGGGGCCGAGAAATGGCCACGCGAAAAAGACGCCATCGCCGCGTTTGTTGGCTCTATCGAGGGAGTAGCATCGAGTTAGGAACAGGTGTCTTGTTTTATTTCTCCGTTGTTCGAAGTCGGATGATGCTTTTTGTGCTCGGATATTCTACTGAACTTCCATATCCTGTATAAGAGTTTTTTTTTTTTTTTTTTTTTTTTTTTTTTTTTTTTTTTTTTTTTTTTTTTTTTTTTACAAAAACAAAGTGTTTTCAGCGAAAAAAAAGAGATAAGATGATATATGTATTAAGAGAAAAGCGACCGGCTTCCTTGTGAGACAACCCTTAACGGAAGCCAACCAAACAGCTTCCCCGGTTGCCGCAATGTGTGCGAGATGGCGTTATAAACAAGGCTACACAAAAAGAGCCAATCTGCTGTCTCACCTCGCAAAGGACTCTCCAACCACTATAGGGCGCGTCAAGTCGTCAAAGGCAGCGCGAGCGGGTGCGCAACACGTTACGCTGAGGTCTTCCTCGTCAATCGTAGGCTCGACTGTCGTCTGCCGGTCCATGGTGTATTGATCGGTGGCGGTTATTGCCGTTCTTCTTTTTTTGAGATTTCTTTTTCTTCTTTTCTTTATATTAAATTTATTTGTATTTCTGTATCTGTTGTTCGACCGCTCGTTACACCTTGCTAGGCGAATGTTCGTGTCGAGCTATACTAGAGAGATGAATAGCTCGCCATTTGTAAGTTTGACGAGAGGGAGAGAGATTGACTTGGTTTGATTGGGGACCAAGATCGGGATGTTCTTTTGCATTATGTTCAACGATAGGGTTGTTTCCGACACTGTGTGCTGTACTTGAATCGTGGAATATCACACTGTATATCCCTGCACAGTATAGCGCTATAGCCTTTATATAATTTAGTGCATGCAACCGCCTGATGGAACTGAGAAAAGAAACTGCAGGTGATTGATCGATTGGCTCTGCCTCCCTTTAAATAGCAAGCGGCCCCTCTGCCATTGAAAATCTGGGTATCTTGAACGCCGAAAACACGCCCCATCATCTATCTAGGCTACACTACACCAGGTACCTTAAAAGGTATGTAGTAGATAGGTAGCCATTTTAGGAATCAAACATGTCCATCATACGGTGCCCTAAACCGAGTGACGGGCACCTCTATAGATGCCCCAACTCAAAAGAGTCACATATATATAAAATCAAGCTCCTCAGGTGCTATCGTTGTCCGGTTCCCTTGCCCCAGGGGTCTCTATACCCTCGCTTGCCGCGCTAAGCCGGGCGCATAAGCTCAAGAGTACCACCGTCTCCGTCGCCGCATAGTGGTTCAGTGAGTCTAGCATGATGTGTAGGTGTCGACTAAAGTTTACCTCCCACTTGGCGAGGATTTCAAACATGTTGTCTCTGGGCTTCTCCCCACCCGACGAATGCGAGGATTTACTCTCTGTAGGGAGGGCCTGGATGAGCGCCCAGTCCCGATCCGACATGCCAGCCGGCTTTGTTGGTCCTGCCAGGTCCGGGTCTGCCTTTTTCAACTCTTGATTAAACCACCTGCTGTATGTGGCAAAGAGCAAGACGGTGTGCATGAGTTTGGCGTTGATCTGACGAGTTTACGTAAAAATTAGTTAATAAGTCATTCCAATCTTGATTTATTCTTTTGTTATCACTGAATTTTGTTGATTTACTCACCTTCAAGAGCTTACTGTTCGTAAGCATGCACTCCTTCAGGCATGTGTCCAAAAAGCCCACGTGGTCCTGCATCAACTCGTCTACTGTCCGCGTCAATCCTTTAGCACCCTCCTTTTTCTCGAGGCTCTGCATAAACTTGTGCCAGTTTGGTTGGATGACCTCAGCCGTGCAAAAGTATAGCAGCTGCTGGACGAATACCAGCATTCGTGCACGCAGCGTGAGAACTCGCCTCTTGAACACCTCAATTCGGTGTGACGAGCTTCGACGAGTCCAGAGTGCCCATTGGTTGTGAGCCTGCCAATGGTTCGATAAAAGAGACTCGAGGTGACGTAGAGACAGGAGATAGCGAAACAGAGCCTGGTAGCGCCACACAGTCTTTCGGCTGATAACCAAAGAGACCGGAAAGGGCACCGCGTAGTCGAGCTGCAAGCAGTTGAACCCAATGGCACTCTTGTCCGTCTCCGAAGGCATGCTTGTCGAGGGCTGAAACGTCTCACCCACATCAAGACCGGTAATGTTGACCACTCGCTGCAGTGACTTGATCAGAGGGACCTCGTTCATCTCTACCTTTACGTCCTCCTTGAAAGGATCAAGAGACACCACGGTGCCGGGCTGGCGCAGGACCAAGTCCAGCAGTGACTGCAGCTTGCTCGTATTGACCGACTTGACGGGCCTCTTAAGCTCCGCGGCGCCCAGCTCGAGGAAGTACGAGAAGTAGTCAGACGGGTCAAGGAAGAAGTAGTGTTTCATCGAACTCAGTCTAGCAGGTAGCGAGTGCGCCGTCAACAACAGCTGCATCAGAGACTCGTTCGCGTGAGCGTAGGCATTGTGCACATTGTCCAGAAAGCGAGGATCATCAAAGGTCAAGGGCACGTCCTTGACTTGTTTGCTGACGTCGACGCCTCCACATTCTCGTACGACGTTCAAATATTTCCCAGCAAGCAGAACCTTGTCCTTCAACCCTTGCAGCTGCGGAGGTACGTCCTGGTCACGAATGGTATATCGTCTCTCCCAGTATTCGTCTGTGTAATCCTGCTCAAGCCTGTCCCTGCGGATGCTTCTTTGCTCCTTGACTAGGAATTCGGCATGTGGATCATTTATTGCACCGTGATGCAACCACTCATTGAGCATGGCCATATAAGGCCTGCTGGCATCCTTTAGCAGCGTTGTCAACAGTGCGCGGGCCGCGGGGTCTCCTGACATGGTGTCAAGTCTGCTGGTGATGATGCCCAAAACTGCACCACCTTTAGATATTTTCTTGCCACCCATGTTTCCCGGAATGATATCGCCACCTTCCCTCAGCTGGTTGACAATCTTGTCATAGTCATTGGGGTCATCGTCGTCACTTGACTCATCACTCTCATCATCCAACAGGGCGTTTTTCTTCAGCAGCTCGTGCGCCAGGCCATGCAGCTGCAGCATCATGTGACTTGTTGGAAGCAGGTGAATATTGAGTACTTGGAGAGTGAAACCATCGTCGGTCAAGAATTGTGTCTCTAGTTGCGCGATCAAGACGAGGTAGTCCTGGAGGAGTTTCCGTATAGAGGCGCAAAGAGCATGGTTTACAGTCCCAAACTCATCTCTGCTCTGTACATCGACAAACTCCATGAGAGCAGAGTAGTGAGTGGCCATCCTCAGCATCGATGCGGTCAGGTCCTGTAAGCTGGGATCCAAGCCTGGAAGAATTCTAAAGGTGGGACCGGTAAGGCGATCTCGTTCCTCGTTGGGGTTGTAGACTTTGGCGTAGCGAATATACTGGCCCTCAATACCCATAAATACATAAAGCAAATCCTCCAAGATCAACGCCTCCTGCGCAGCGAGCGGAAGTTCGTACAAGGGTCTGGGCTGCAGTGCCGTAGGCTGATGTGACGCCAGGGGTGGGATGGAGATACGCGAGGCCAGTGGTGCCGTAGTGAGAGGCAGAAGCGACGCCTCGGGCTCCCATACTGTCTGCGGCTGTTCAGGGCGATTGTCCTTGGGCCGCAGTTCGGTGGCCACTCTGTGCTTTCCGGGGTCATTGCCCCTCTGCTCTCTGTGGGCTGGTTGCGTCCCACGGCGGTCCGGACTCCTGGTGCGGGATACGACCGTCTCGCGGGTTGTCACCTTGACCTTTTCGGTCCTTCTCTCCTCAAGTTTGCTAGATGGGCGCAGGTTGCCCGAGGCGGACCTCTTATGGGACGTCTGGGAATAGCCATGGCTGGTCTGAGAGGTGGATTGGGAGTCGGGCTGGGGCGAGGCCTCCTTGTATCGCGCATTGTGTCGTTCGCGCTCGCTCCTGAAGCTGGTATCGTTTGGGGTATTATTGTTGTTGATGTTGTTTGCGGCAGAGTTCATTCGGGATCGCGACGCGCCCGATCTTGTCGTCGAGTCTGCTGCTAGTCCTGCGCCATTGGTTTTCTTCATCTTGTCGGCAGCAACCGATCTGGCGGCTGTCGACGACATATGCTCTGCCTACATTCGCGAATATGGCTATGGCACTGTCGTGGCATTTGTTGGACTGCCCGCTGTCTAGTTTTTTTTGGCTAGAACTAGATGTTGTTGGGCGGGTCCTGTGAGAGCTGCAGAGACAGCTAGGAGCACCTCGTTTTTCCTTCGCCCAACCGCGACCAAATGCCTAATACGTACCCAAGTACCTAAGTACGAGGATGGGCTGGGTTGGGTTTGAAAGTGAAGTGCCCACCCAATTGACAATTGACGCGCTTCTGCTAGACACGCTGGGTTGCCCCGCCGTACTCGTGGATTTAGTGGGTCTTTGGAGGGGAGCTTGCAGGGACCGCGGTGGTGGTGAGCTATGATGGCCCGTGCTCTCAACTAGGTACCATTACCTCCCTCCACTCCACTCACTGGTGGTGGTGGTGCAAGGCAGCCGGAGCTGTCGTCGTCCTTCGTTTGCTTGCCTGGGCTATGCAGGGTAGTACGTCAAAGGAAACCAACCGCCAATCCTCAAGCTCCCTCCCATCTAAAACTTGTCCCCAGAGAAACAAATAACTGCACCCGCATATTGGACCAAACCACGAGGAAAATTTACGATTTTATGACCCTGCGAGTGTGAAGGTTGTCAACTGTCGACACTTATCCATCCCAGCCAGAGCTACCACCTACCAACCGCCTCAAGAAGTCAAATTCACCTAACATCACAATACCGCCAAGATGTTTATGGCAAGATCAGAATACGGTAAGCTTCCGATCGATAGTTTCAATACAGCTTCATAGAACCTCTACTTTGAATTCTTGCTGACCATTGTGTGCACAGATCGGGGTATCAAGTATGTCCGCATCCAAAATCCCCCCTCTTGCTAAAGCCGCTCCGTTAACCACCCTCCCAACCATAGCACCTTCTCCCCGGAAGGTCGTCTGTTCCAGGTCGAATACTCCCTCGAGGCCATCAAGCTCGGCAGCACGGCTATCGGCGTGGCGACATCAGAGGGCGTAGTCCTAGGCGTCGAGAAGCGCGTGACGTCGACACTGCTCGAGACGTCGTCGGTCGAGAAGATTGTCGAGATCGACCGCCACATCGGCTGCGCCATGTCGGGACTGCAGGCCGACGCCCGCAGCATGGTCGAGCACGCCCGCGTCGAGTGCCAGTCGCACGCCTTTAACTACAACGAGGACCTGCGCGTCGAGTCGTGCACCCAGGCCATCTGCGACCTGGCCCTGCGCTTCGGCGAGAGCGCCGACGGCGAGGAGTCCATCATGAGCCGACCCTTTGGCGTCGCCCTGCTCATCGCCGGGTACGATGAGGACGGTCCCCAACTCTACCACGCCGAGCCCAGCGGAACCTTTTACCGCTACGACGCCAAGGCCATCGGTAGCGGCTCCGAGGGTGCCCAGGCGGAGCTGCAGAACGAGTACCACAAGGTGCGTGCCCCTCGTTTGAGGCGGAAGCTAACTCTGCCCTCCATGAAATTTTTTTTTTAGGTGTCATTAATACTAATGTGTTTTTTTTTTTCTTCTTGCCATTGTGCAGTCCCTGAGCATCACTGATGCCGAGACCCTTGTGCTCAAGACGTTGAAGCAGGTCATGGAGGAGAAGCTGGACGCCAAGAATGTCCAGCTGGCCAGTGTAACCAAGGAGAAGGGTTTCAGAATATACACAGATGAGGAGATGGCAACTGTCGTTGCCCGGTTACCTGCAAACTAGAGTGGGAATTAGACGGTAAATCCAGCACGTTTGACCCTCTTACGGGGACTACTTTTTGAAGCCAAAATATCATCCGCATCACCAGCTTCAGGTCGGGAAGTTCGGCTTGCATAGAACTTTTTTTCTGCAGACCTGATACCCCCCCACAAGCAGTATGTATAATAGCCCGGCACCAATCAGCACACATGATGGAAGCTGCAGCACTGCTGGATCATCTTTGCATGTGTGATGTCTCTCCATCGTGGCTTCATGTGCTGAGTAGGAATCATGTGATCTCCATCTTGCAAAAAGGGGTAACGCGTATGGTTGAAAATAGAACCAAATATGATAGAAGTTACCCCGTGGAGAATGGAGATCTAGCACTGCGTACACGTACCATGACACCCACTCCAGCGTATTGAGCTTTTTTTTTTTTTTTTTTTTTTTTTTTTTTTTTTTTTTTTTTTTTTTTGGAAACGCCCACCCAAAACCCCGGAATCCAAATCCCCCAAATCCCCCAAATCCCTCCTTCCTCCAATTAATCATTCCGCGAAAGATCCAACCTATGAAAGTCATGCTCGACAGCAATAAGGCCGAGCGCAAAGTGCGCCTTCTCCTCCTTGGCCAGGACCAACTGGCCCTCGGGTTCGCCGTCGCGGGCCCGCTCGTCCTCGAGCTCCTTGATGCGCTTGTCGATGCGCCTGGGCCCGTTCCACACGGACCCGTTGGAGGGCGTAATCAGGTGCCGAGGCCGCTCGTAGGGCGGACCGCGCTTGAGCGACGCCGCCTTGATCCAGGCCGACTCGCAACCGCCCGCGATTTGGTGCGCCGATCGCCAGCCTGTGAGCCGCGCCACGTCGAGGAGTCGGCCGATGGTCCATCCTCTCTGGTTGTTATCTTGATACTGCGGACGGGACCAATCTTGTTAGAAAATCCCAGTTTCTTTGGACGGCTCCCCCTCTGGATCCGACTGTGCCATTCAAAACTTTATTTTAATGACAAGAATGTGGTAACTTACCTGTACCCCCGCGACAAACATGGGAAAGCAGCTTTCGATCAGTATACCGCCAACCACCGTCGTGATCTCGCTCATGCCCGGCGTCACATCGACCAGTCCGGCCAATATCCGCCCGATCGTATTTGCATACATGCCCGTCTGCTGCGCCGCCATGCCGGCCGCGGCCATGGCTACAGGAGGCATCGACGGGTGTGCACGGTACAAGACTATCAATCCCATATAGTAGTTCATAAAGACGCCAGCGATGCTATAAGTCCTGTACGTCAGCGCCGGGCCGAACGGCGACGGCTTCGGGGGCTCAAATTCCGACGTTAGCGGTCCAAAGTCGGGTCCTAGGGAGCTGTGGAAGAGTTCAAAGGCTTGACGGATGCTTTCCCACTCGGCAAGGGCGGCGTTTGTAAGCTCATCGAGGCTCGTCTCGTCGGCTGGGCCGCTCGTATTTCCCGACGGCTCTCTCGGGGGGCTGAAGCCTGCCGGTACCGAGAAGTTACCCGAAGTCGGCATCATGCCCGCGAACGAGGGTGGCGATTGCCCTGGACCTCCGCCTCCGGGCCCGCCTTGTGGTTTGCCCGGCGGTGGGCCGCCGCCTGCCCCTTTTGCCCAGGCCATCCGCTTGCGGGCCAGGTCGTTGGATGCAAAGTTGCAGAGCCTGCCCAGAAGCAGTATCAAGTGATCATAGGTTCCGTATCTGATGGTAGTGGTCAGTATCAACGTGTGGTGATCTTTCAGGGGTTGAGGTATGCCCACATGGAATCGATTCGCCCAATAGCTGCTCTTGGGGCGACCTGTGTCCAGAGTTGATATTCCATGCTGTGTGATCAAAGAAGGCCAATCAGTACAAGTATAACTCACTTCCCGAAAGGGGACAACTTGCAGTAATTTAGTTCCTCCGAGGATGCTTTGATACACATCCATCTTGCAATACCACCAGTTCAAGTCTACAATCTGTTTGTAGTCCTCCATGTCCTTCTCTGTCATCAACTTTTGGTGTCTGCTTGGGTCGTAGTCCTCGATGACCTGGCCATCGCTACCAAAGTTGACTGGTTGACCGGAAAGCTCTTCAAGGAAACCGGCGTTGAAGCCCTCGATTTGGGTGTCAAAAAGGTCCGAGAAGTCGCCAGAGAGATCCTGGTAGTAGATACCGTCATTGGATGAATAGCCGCCGGCAGCAGCTTGTGCCGCGCTCTTCATCTTTCGCTTGGTCCTCAAATAGTCCCTCGTCATGCTACGCAGAGGTATCTCTTTCAGAATTGCCCGGGCACCCCACAGATGCTTGCACCACTTTTCGTGATCCGAATTCCAGACTTCATAGAACCCCAGCAGTAGCGTTGCCGCCAAGGTAGCTGGCGATGTTCTTTTGCTGGGACTTTGATAGTTCTTGGCTATTCTTCGGAGGCTCAAATGATAGTGTTTCATTGAAGCCGTCGTCGGTGCGTTTTGCAGTGTGGCCATTTGCAGGCTTCCCAGAGCCAACATCGCCTGTAGAAGTGCGGGATGATGGAAGGCAATGATGGGGAAGGTATCTGCCGAGACAAGTCAGTATAGAGACCAAAAATTACAGGCCAAGTCTGGCCCTGTCAAAGGAAACCTGGAGGAGGGAACCTGGAGGAGGGAAAGAAGCATACAGGTCCAGATGTGCTGGCGGGATTTTGGCACCGGGCGACCTTGAAACATTGGCGATGCATCCAGTGGGTGACGTTCGTATAAAGACATAGCACGAGCCGTAACGTTGACGAAATGCCAAAATACTAGGGCTACCTGTCCATCATTGAGAGGTGACATGTGTGCCGCTGGATGGTAGCTTGCAAGCATGTCATCGCTTCCGAGACATGACGCCGGCGTCCGCAATTGAGTCCCGTATGTCCCGTCCGCAGTCATGCCTTTAACCTGTCTTCTAACCATGATGCCCATATGGTTTGACCTGAGGTTTGTGGCATCCCTTTCGCGGTCGAAAGTATCGTCATCCTCGTCCTCTTCTTCGTCATCAGAATCAACCATCGAGGCTTCATCATCGCTGTGCCAATAGAGCTCTTCGGGTTTCTGCCAAGCTTCCGTGATCTCCGAAGGCCCAAGTTGCCCCTGAGAATCGAAGTTGGCAAACCCGCTGGTGGAGGCAATGGCTTGTGGCTGGTAGCTTGTCGTCGATGCAGGCGGAACGGCGTCATGATCATGATCTCTAACAACAGAGTATCCAGGTGGGGCAATGCGCTGAGGCACGACCTGTTGGAATTGTGTAGTCTGGTCCAAGGGCTGCTGGAGAGGCAGTCCTTGAAGGTGATGTACTGGTGTTTGCTGCAGGAACATTGCATGCGAGCCAATATGTTCGGGCGGGTAACCCTGATAGGCTCCAGATGCAGCAAAGTTTATACCAGACGGGTCTGTGAACGATATGGCTTGCGGTACTCCTTGATACAGACCTCCAAACTCTGGAGCGCCAGGCTGTGGGCCGACTGCTGCCGGTGGTCTTGGAGCAATCATGGGGAGCTGGCCCTGCTGCTGCCGCGATCTTGCAGCAGCAGCCGTGGCTGCAGCCATTTGGGCATTCATCTCAGACCCGTGGAGAGACTGGTAGCCTATTGGACCGTACGGGCCTCCGTAGGCACTTATGGGCTCCTTGAAAATGACACGTTGACTCCCGTAGATGCACTGCCTCTTCGACTTGATACAGTTGTTGCAAGTAGGCTTCTGCTCGTCGCATTTAATACGCCGCTTTCGGCAAGCTTGGTGGTCTGTCAGATCTTGTCTGCTTCTCTCTATTCAATCAAGCTTTCCCGGATTCTACAGCGGGGTCCGAGTTTGACAAGAAAAGGGGGACATACTCAAACATCCCGTCTTAGTGCGCTTCTTGACGGGAGCCTTTTGAGTCCCGTCATCTTCCTCATTTTCCGCACCACCAGCTTGTTCTGAGCCCCGTCTGGGGTCATCTTCGTCGGAACGCCCTGCCTCGACCTGCACACTAGTGGAATCCATGCTCTGTCAGGCCGAGAACTGTCTCATCAGAAAGAACAGGTACACGGCCTGGGCGACTTAGCTCGCCGGCCACTGTCTGGCTCTTCGTTCTCTCGAGGGTAGCAAGCCCAGCTCGCTCGTTGCCGGGCTTTTGCGATGGGGGAGCAGTCACTTTTTAGCTAGATATGACGTGTATCTAGCCACAAGCTTCGCTCGCTTGCTTGACTGATCGATGAGTGCCTTGTCGAATCAATCAGGGCCCAAGTAGATAATAATGTGAAAAGCTCTAGTCACACCTTGTAGATAAGTAGGGGTAGCCTATACACAATGGATGAAGAGCACACTGTCATCTAGATAATCAAAATAGCCGAGTGCCTTGACCGTGAGCTCAAATTAAGTCACTGTCAAAGGCGAATAATACGCAAAGCTGCCAGCCAGATCGAGAGCGGGATGGCGGGTTTCTTCTTCTTCTTCTTTTTCTCTCTTCTTTTCTTTTTTGTTTCCGTGCACGGTTGGTAGATTGCCAGGCGGGAAATCCGGGTGGTGAGGGGAAACCGTGGAAGAGTAGACACGGCGGGTAGGTTATAATATACCAGCACTAATGTATAGAGGCTTAGTGTAACCTCGCCCAGCGTGGGTCGATCGGCTGGGCAGTGTACAGCGGTTCTTTTTTTGTCCGGGAGTGGGTGATGGCACTTCCGCATCGGTCAAACGTAGTTGAATGTTGATGAGATAGGCCTGTGCAAGTCGTGGTAAATGTGGCGACTGTGTATTCTTGCCTGCCTTATATACAGGGGTTTTGTTTGCCGTTGTTGATGTTGTCGAGGATGAGGACCTGAACAGTGTTTTTATTTCAGTTCAGAGAATCATGACATGCTATTTACTAGTGATCGACTACAACCTCTCATTTTCTACTGTGAGATTGCGCAAGAAAGAGTAGAGCTTCGTAGGAAAATGTAATTCTCTCATACCCACAAAGCACTGTGGTTGTGAAGAACCGAGGCTTGGAGGGGGCTTGGTGTGGGCGATATACTGTCAGTTAAATCTGTCAGGTGTTGAAGCTCCACACAGATCGGGCCAGAACGGCTAAAATGGGGCCTTTCAGGTCGACCAGTCCCAGGAACGGGGTTATAGAATGTGTAGGAAGTACGTGTGGGGGCAAACTCCAGATGGGATACGACATAACCCCTTGCACAGAGGTAGGATTATCTTGTCTTTATCCTAAACCTAAGTCCGTGCAAAGCGGGGGATTTCAAAATGTTATCACCATACAGCTATTGTAGACTACAGTAGGTAGTTGGGGATAGATTCAGGTGCCAACTCACCTAGGTAGCCTAAAAAAGTGCCCTGCCAACCTCCCTAGTAATCAAGGTAAAACCATTCTGGCTAGCTTTCTCATGCGGGGCTCGTCATGGCCAAGTCCTCAGGCTGCTAAAAGGTGCTCTGCGGGCCGGCAGGCCCAATCCAGCCTAGACTAGCAGAGGCGCGGGATCGCGCAAGCCAATTGAGAAACAACTGACTACCTACCTACATACGGAGTAGTAGACAGACTGGGCGGAGGCTCCCATGCACTTGCAGCGGCCAGGCTCCCGGTGTCCAATCAGGGGGGCAGCACGGGCGTACCGAGGCGTCCACTCAGGGGCGAGACAGCAATTGAGGAGACACAGGCACCTCCAACTTTGCGGACGTAAAGCAAATGCCATCCCCAAGCAGCCTAGTCAAAATCTCGGGAGAAAGCCATCATTGGATGATTGTACCCAAAGAACTTGGCGAACTTTTGCTTCTTTCGAGCCATCTTGCTAGGAAGCAATTTCGAGCTCCCTTTTGCCCTGGATGGCTCCCTGTCTCTACAGTAGTGCCGGCGTCTAGCCCAAATGATGTGACTGATTATAATACTCCGTACTAAGCCCTGCCAGGATATCAGGATGTTTGTTAAATCAAGGTGACGTTGTGGAACACGCAATGTTCGCATTTGATCGTACAGCCAAGAGCCTTTCGTGTGTCGATCATGCCTGTCCCTTAGGTGCATGTATGTTGTAGTCCTGAGTCTTCCGCGAGATACGGCGTTGTGCGCAATCACTCCGACAATCCTACTTCATCGGAGGAGAACGTAAACATCCAAGGCATAGGCCGAACCAGGGCAAAACAATTTCCTCTTCAACCACTTGGGAACAGTGAGGCGTGTGCACAGCGCCTGGGCCCACGTTACCCGTGTATATTCGAGATAATTCGGTCACGCCGGCCCTTCCGCATATGTGGCGAAAGACAATATAGTCTTTCCATTTGGTGTGTGCCAAAGGTACCATATAGGCGGCCTCCAGCCAGTCTGCCCAGGACGGTGCGAGTACCTCAAGCGGGGACCATGGTTGAATTGCGGGTGAAAGACGACGGTTTACCAAAATAACAGTGTACTGGACATACGAACGAGACTTTAGTGCTCCAATGCACTCAAACCAACCTGACGTTCGATCCGAGCACAACGCATCTTGAATTTCGCCCGTCTGGTCCGCGTTCTCGGATTGTGTTAGCTGCGTAATAGAGAAATGCTCCGGCTAGGTAGGTGTATTAGTGCAACTGTCCATGTCAGCTGCCTCCAGTTTGACGAACCGAGGGCGTTGTTGAACAGAGGCCGCCTTTGTGACTCCTGACGGGAGGAAGCATATGAATTGTCCTGCTTTGCGATCACCGATATTGCGGCGAAGTGGGTGGAGACTCGACAAGTTTACTGTGAGCCCTGTGCCATATTTCTTTTTCTTCTTTCCTCTGCTCGGACTCGCAGGAAGAACAGCCCTGAAAGAAAGCATAAATCCATGCCATCCACAGAGACCGGGCAAGTCGGATGACGCCCGCGGCACTTAGGTGCTGTATCAGGCTCTGTTTTTGCAAGTATTCTTGCAAGGTGCTGATATTGAACCGGATTATTATTCCGTGATGGCAAAAGATTTTGTGGGTTGGTCAGACAATAGAATGTACGCCGGTAGTAAAATGCAGAGCCAAAAAAAATTTTGGAGCCAACACACAATATGAGGCTCCAAGTGACTCCTCACTGTCAACCCTTATATAGTTACAGGATAGAATGCTGGAGTTCCCAGAAACGGGCATGCATGCATCCGCAATTCCATGAGTAGATGGACGAAAGTCTCTCGGAAGAATGAAGTCGAAGCCATCCCAAATGACAAGATGCGTTCGCCCGGCTTCTAGCCGTGTCGGGATTGCTTGCCAGTCAGTCCAGTCGCTGTTGGTCTGGCCCGACTGGGCAATGGAACAAATTTACCGGCGTGCGGTGTACAAGCTTTAGGCCATGGCTACACATCGGCATGTAGGTATCGAGAACAACGCGCAATTCATAATTGCAGGTGTGTATTCTGTGCTGTACTGCCTGGGCTTTGTACATACCTGCAATGACGATCAAAGGATCCATATGACGGTGTTTCACCGGGCCCGTTCTGAAATCGCACCTGGTGATGCTGGAAAAGACTCCTCTGACCCGAGCAGAGAAGTAGGTGGTTAGCCGGCCGACGAAAATATCGTGGGCACCGTCGCACCCGTGAGATCAAAGGTGGAGCGAGCGTCTATGCCCTGGCCGTGATCTGTCTGCCTTACACTGCATCGCGGTTGAGAAATGAATGCAGTGTATTCATTTTTTTTTAGATGAATGTCTTTTTGCTTCTTGAAGGGGAGTTTTGAGCGATTGCAGGGCAAAAGATGATCAGAAGTATTAAGAGTTTGAGAAACTATAGTGTTGTGCATGTGTTGGGGAAATTGAACCACTCTTGCAGCTTAAGAGCTATGACTGCCGAGCTTGGATTTTTTTTTTTTTTTTTTGTTCTCCACCACCCACCCACCTGCCGAAAAAAAAAAGTGCTGTAGTCCGCTAAAGCTTGTTAATTGCCCAGGTTCCGGACTGAGGAAGCAAAAGCTCGTTTATCAGTTTGACAGTCAATTCAAAAGGGTCACATCTGCTGTTGGATTGCAGAAACACAGTCAGTCAAAATGTTTGCCGTCCCTGGGTGGTCGCTTTCTGCAGATAAGCTCAAGACAGAGACTGCAGCAAAATCTTCAAATGCCCCAGCAGCTGCACCCTCAAGGAAAAGAAAGAGAGCCAAAGCTCCCACCGAAGATGTAACAAAAGACAATGTCACAGACCTCTGGGAGCAGATCATTGAAAACAAGGAGAAGACCAAGGGTGCGCCTTCTTCCAAGCCAAAGGACAGCAAGCGGCAAAAGGTGAAGAAAGGTGACCGCCCTCCTGGCGGAGCAGCGGCAGCACCACCAACACCGAATAGCCAGTCAAAAAAACCTGACCAGGCGAGTCCCGTAGATGGAGACTCGGCCAGCAAGTCAGAAAAAAAATCCAAGAAGAACAAGAACAACAAGAAGCAGGGCGGCAAGGATGAGGCCGCCGAATCCTCACCAACGACCCAGCCATCGGCAACGACGACAGCAGCACCAGCAGTAGCGAGCAAGCCGCCGCCGCCGCCGCCGCCGCCGCCAAAGCTCACCCCGCTGCAGGCGTCCATGCGCGCCAAGCTCATCTCTGCTCGCTTCAGGCACCTCAACGAAACGCTGTACACGCGTCCGTCAGAGGAGGCCTACAAGCTGTTTGACGACTCGCCCGAGATGTTTGCCGAGTACCACGAGGGGTTCCGCCAGCAGGTTGAGGTCTGGCCCGAGAACCCCGTGGACGGCTACATTGCCGACATCCGCGCTCGGGGTTCCGTCCGGCCGCCGCCGTCGTTCCACAGCAAGAACGGCAAGCGGCCCCCGAAGAGGCAGCCTGCGCCCGGCCCCGGCGAACTCGAACCTCTGCCGCGCACCGCAGGCACTTGCACCGTGGCGGATTTGGGCTGCGGTGACGGGAGGCTTGGCAGCGAGTTGCAGCCCCTGGCCGAGAAGCTGCGCGTCCAGGTCCTGAGCTTCGATCTGCACAGCCCGGCGCCGCACGTCACCAAGGCCGACATGGCCAACGTTCCCCTCGCGGATGGCTCGGTCAACGTCGCCGTCTTCTGTCTCGCTCTCATGGGGACTAACTGGCCGGCCTTCATCGAGGAGGCCTACCGACTGCTGCACTGGAAGGGCGAGCTGTGGGTGGCCGAGATCAAGAGCCGGTTCGCGCCAGCCGCTGCCAGGAACAAGAAGGGCGCCGCGGCCGTCGTGGACCACAGCGTCGGCAAGAGGCGCAAGAAGTCTGCCAAGGCAGGGGAAGACGTCGATGCTAATGGGCAGGCAGAGGCACTCGCCGTCGAGGTTGATGGAGCCGATGACAGGCGAGGGGAGACTGACGTCTCGGCTTTTGTGGAAATCCTCACAAGACGGGGCTTTGTACTTTGCGGCAACGGCGGCGATGGGATTGACCTCAGCAACAAGATGTTTGTCAAGATGCGTTTCATCAAGGGGGCGGCCCCCACGGTTGGCAAGTGTGTGACCAAGACCCCTAAGCCCCTGGAGATCACAGGATTGTCTAGGAAACGTGGACCGGAGGTTCCTGACGCACCGGGTGTGACGGAGGAGGCTAAAGCTCTCAAACCGTGCGTGTACAAGATTCGTTGATATGCACTGCACATACTTTTCAGAGTAACTATAAATCATTTGACCGAGCAAAAAGCTCGCGTGTCAACAAAGATCTCGTGGTGAATGGTGCGAGATGACTCTACGCTCGAATTTTTTTTTTTCCTTTATTCGATTCAATTACACACTTATTATTGGGCACTCAAGAAAAAAAGAAAAACATTACGCGTTGAAAGATCTTCGCATAAATCATAGTTCTATTCCCTGGGTCCAAGCCGAATTTACCATGCCAATATGCATCGCCGCCTGCCATTCCGTATTTGCGCCATGGTAGCAAAACACGCTGTGATTGTTAAATACCAAAATCAAAATAGTCGAGAATCAAGAGGACAAAGGTGGCATGGTAGTGACGTCGCAACCGCACTGCTAAAGATTGTAAGTGGTCATATTATTGTGGCAAAACATTCAGGTCTTGGTCGCCAAGAATATCTGGAGCTCCTGCCGACAGACCAGACTTGATAAAAAATAAGCGCGCGTTCAGAACTTGCGACTAGCTCAGTCCTCTACCACATCTTGGCGTTGTTAAGTGACGGACAACCGTTACAGCTGCTGGTAGAGGTAGTTCGCAGCATATTCCAGGTTTCCATCGGTCGATCTCAGCGCTTCAATGGCTTTCTCTCGGCTAAATCCCAAGCCCATCAAGGTATCAATGTGCTCTTGAGGGTATGCCGGCGCTGAGGCTTGAGCAGGTGCGGGGACCGATGGTGCAGGGGTGGTCGACGTCGGACCGGCTGCGTCGGCTGATGCACCAATTGCTGCTGGAGCCCTGACTGCACCCGAGCGCGCACCAATCGTTGTGCCACCTGGTCCGCTGATGGTAGGTTCATCAAGAATTTGTTCCTCCAACTGCCTTGGTATGTCGGCCTCACCCAAGAAATCGATCTCTTGACCCTGAATAACAAGCTTATTCTTCATGAGATCAATGCAAGCTTGATACCTCTTGAGCATGTCTATGCCCAGCAAAAGGTCGACTGCCTTGCCTTCCATGACGGTAAAACTGCAGGGTAGGTGGAGGCTGCCAATCTTGATGGGGGCAGTGTGGACTCTTCCGATGATGTTGGCCGTTCCTACGCCACGGGCAATGCCTGAAAATCGTGTGTCCACTAGCCTCATGATTCCGCAAGCCTCGGCACATGCCGGAGACATGATAGTCACCTGCGCACCTGAATCCACAAGGGCCTGGACCTTGTTGCCATTGACTTCGACGTTACAGTATAGAAGATGCACTTGACCGAAGACTAGAATGCGGTTAGGAGAATGTCAGCAGTTAGGTCATAATCGAGCAGCATGCGAAAATGTACAGGTTACTTGCCCTCGGGAGTGTGCTCCATGGCACTCTGGAGGTTCTCCTGTACACATTCCTGCCTGATCATTTCCTCGATCTTGGCTTGTGATTCCACGTTGAATGGATCGTCGTTCAAGGCCTGTATCGCCCTCTGTCGCTCCGCACGCTCCCTTCGTTCTCGATCCCGGTCACCAGATATCATGTTCCGGAAGGCCACTGGGTCGTCAAGCACCGCTGCCAGTTGGGGGTTCCTGGCTTCGACCACCGCCCGAGTGGCCGGGTCTCCCAGTATGGTAAGTCTCATAACCTCTGGATCATGATCTAGTGCAGCAGAACCCTGCTGTTCGCGTTGTTGTCTCCCGGGATTGGAAGGGCCGGCACCGGCATTTGATCTCGGCGACCGTACATGGAGCGCGAGCATTTCGCCATCGCCTATCTGCAACTGCTCCATTGTTTTTGAGCTGTCTGTAATTAGACGACCGTTGTGGTAGAGGTGCTGTGATATCGGGTCGATGCCAGTCTCGGCTTGAACGGAGCTCCGAACCGTGTCGAGTGTCATGTCCGGGAAGATCTCCAGAGAGAGAATCTCCTGGTCTTCGGCATCTGGCCTTGTGATACTCAGAGTGACACGCCTGCAAGCCACACAAGTTAGCCATCAAAGACAGATTGGATCGGGACGCAGAACCTGCAGGTGTGACTACATTGTGATGGTTGGGGGGCGTGTCTGCCCTTGTTGATCGTAGCGGACGGGTCTCGAACAAGGGAAGGATGTACAAGCGACGCTTGTGACCGGTTTGCGTCTGTTTTTTTGTTTTGTCTTTGGGCAAACGAGAAATTTGAAGAAAGTAAAACCCGAAAATCGGTGTATTCAGTCAATCGATCCGACACGTTGCTTGTTGCTTTGTGAATCGGAAATCGGAAGTGTTCGGGCAACGGACAGTTGGGGCTGTAATTGGTTAGCATTAGACTAGTTCGGGGGATCATTGTGGTAGCTTTGACAAGGTATGAGCTTCAATTCTAGATGGGCATAGAAGCCAGCCAAGCATTAGCAAGCAAAGCACCGTCATCGCCGCGGGGTTGGCCGCCCCATAATTATGGATCTAGCGGGCAGTGGGGTCAACTTCCCCATAGGAATCTGCAAAAGGCGCTGTTTCTTAGATCAGTTTAGGAGCCCGAGGTAGGTAGGTACCCTAGGATAAGGTACCTAGGTATCCAGTGGCCGCGATGGATGGAAAAATATTCCCGAATTTCCAGAAAATGCCATACATAGAAGATGATGTAGTGCCATAAATGGGCTAGCCTGTTTTTCATACACATCACGTGTGGCAAGATATACTGGCGGTTGGGGGTCAATCACTGATCGGGGCTAAAAACAGATTAACCCAGTAACCCCAGACGATCGGTGGGATGTTGCTATGGCGGTGTACCGTAGATATCTTAAAACCAAGTGACAGTTGACCCCTTGGATAGAGTACTGGTTTCGCAATGATATTCATGATATCAGCATATAAGAGGTTGCACGCATACATTACTCCAAGCAAGGTAAAGTACCTTACCTTTTACAGTACTTTATGCAACAATCTGATTCACAAGACATCGAGCCCAACATTCTAACTGGCGAGACTGTTTTGTTTACTACTGTAGCCAATTGTATTTCAACACATGAGAACAAACGAATTGAAAGCATGGTATCCCTAGATAGACGGACAATTACTTCGTACATAAGTCTCCGTACTCCGTAGGTGAGGCATATGCATCTTGGCAGCCCCATCCTCTCAGCACTCCACATCCCGTCATGGGATGGCAGGTGAACCGGCCCATATTCACCACCCTTTTTATCAGAAAGGGGCTTAGCGGCCTGTTACCACCCAATCTCGATTAAGGTACACTGTTTAGGCTAGCCAGTCCCAGCTCTGCTGGGCGGATTTGCCTGTACCTAATACCGGTATGTTCTTGGTCGACAGGAGTGCGATCTCCTAGGCAAAGATGCCTCAGTTCCTTTCCTCATCATAACTGGGTTCGGCCAGTATCCGGCCCACCCACACCTATACCGGCTTGTAGTATTGCCGTCACGCGCCATCCTTCCAAGACTTTGATGTTATTGTTCTTGGCGTGTTCTGCAGAAGCAAGAGACGCCTGTCTCCAGGCACGAAACCCAGGACAAATCCACCTAACATACCTTACCTACCTTGAAGTGCTTTCATACCTATCTAGTTCACAATCGGTTCGCTTAGAGTGTTCCTATCATTCACCACTGCGCATGCGCAATAATTTCATAACTTTCTTGTGCCCTGACTACTACTACCTGCCTTCGGTTGTCGACCGGCCCAACCTACCTTCTTGGGGTAACACCTACCTACCTACTTACCTTCCATTGATATGTGCGCTGCCTCATTACTTGGCAGAAAGCAGGAAAGCATTACCGACAGCTTGTGTAACCTAACTGCATGACTTCCCCGTATTCCCTGCTCGTAGCTTGAACTTCTACCCCTCAATCTTTAGTCTTAAATCAGGTCAAGTCCAACCTGAAGTTTTGATCACAATTATCATCAACCCCTCGTCTTTTCTTCTTATTTAAGGTACCACAACCGTACTTAGCGCAGTATGTAAGATACTTCACCTCCTGATCTAAGGTACCTAGGTATCTATCTACCTACGTCACAGAGGTAGATTGTACCTAGCACGCACTAACAAGCAAACAGAGAGACAAATTGAGGTCGGATTGGCTTATATCCCTTCGCAGTTCGCATCGATCGCCGCAGTCACTACCCATTCAACTGCATAGTACATTTTTCAACCTCGATCATTTGGTCCACCCACTTCACGCCGGCGTACTAAACGGCTAACCAGCAACTGCGAACACGTCTCAGCGACTAAAAGTCGTGGAATTGATCCTCCTCTAACTTTTAAGAACGCCAACTTACGAGCAACGTCTGTGTGAATATGCCACGTCCTCTAGCGATACCAGACAGCTCTGACGACGAAGGCGCTGTGGATATGGATGAAGATGTTGACGAAGGGTTTGCGGCACTTCAGAGGAGTCTCAGTCACAAGCGGCGCGAAGACGAGAACAACACTTCGCCAATTCAGAAGATCTTGCCTTTCACGTTTGCGCCCAACATTGGACCCCTTGGTATATCCGACCTTGGTTCGTGCGTTGCGTTGGAGAATGCAGCATTTCCAGCACACCATCGCGCCACAAGGGACAAGGTGAGTGATTATAGATCGTGTATCTGTACACGTGTTTATACTTGCACCAGGAATAGAACATGCCGCTTGCCGCCTTCACCGATATAATTTTTGTTCGCGGATACGTATGCTTACATCGATTTTAGCTCGAGTATCGACTCACAGCCTGTCCCGAGTTGTGCCTAGGGCTTTACTGCACTGTCGTTCCCAGCAAAGCCAAGGCTTTCGAGATCGAGACTCTTCCCATGGCGAAACCAGTTGAGACGGATAGAGAAAACGGTGCTGTGAGCGTGTTGCTCGCTCATATCATTGCGACCGGATCACAGTCCAATGTTATCACGGATAGTGATATGGATTATCCAAAAGACTGGAAGACAGCCGGCTTTAGGGAATCCAAAGTTGGACATCGGGAAAGCAGTCGGACGGTGGCCATTCACTCGCTAGCGGTTGTACCTCGACTGCAAGGTTGCGGTCTCGGCAAGCTGATACTGAAGGCATACTTGCAGCAGGTCAACAACTCTGGTATTGCTGATAGGGTTGTACTTATCTGCGAGGATGTGAGTTGACAAGTCTAGCCTTCTATCAGTGCGAAGCTGTTAGTACTGACAAATTATGTCGATTAGCACCTGGTTGCATACTACAAGCGATTTGGGTTCAAGCATATCGGCGCAAGCAAATGCGAATTCGGAGGTGGTGGCTGGCACGACATGGTATGAAGCCCCTAATCAACAGTCAAGCCCATACGGATGAACTGACAGCTCGCCTAGGTGTTTGAGCTAGCCGGACCGCCCAAGATCGGTCAAATCTAAGCGCGATGTTTCTCGTTGTATGGGGGTTTTCTACGCATGGTGTTTGGAGGGTTTTAGGTTTGCACCGGCAGAACAGATGGCTACAAGAGCCAGAGAAATCGGCCGCCCCACACAGAGTCCCACAGGCAAATTTACGCCTGAATACTGAGATTAAATACCAGCAGCTGAGCAGTTTGATGACGGTGCTGTCCTGCACGCACTACATCTGTTGTTTTTGCCATTTTCTTTGCGAGAATAGAATTTAGAGCTTAGCACAAGCATATTTCTTTGATTTGGTAGTGCCAAGTGAATAGACATTCAGCCCAGGGAGAAAAAAAAGAGACAATGGTAGATGAGTTTGCGATAACAAAGGTATGGATGGGGCTTGCCCTGATTTGGTCCATGAAAGGTAACAAAAACCGATCAGAATTTGGGGACGCTAACAATGGCCGCTTGTTCAATCAGTCCCATCCTTGAACATTGTTTGCTTGTGCCAACATCACTGCCTTGCGCATACACTTCCTGTTTGAAAAAAATTAAAAAATTAAAAAATATTTATACCGATCCCCTGCTATACGTACTCAAAAAATCTTTACTTTTGCCAACAGAAATAGAAAAAGAAACCAAAAATGGCCGACCAAACTCTAGCGCCTTACAAGGCGGACTTTCTCAAGGCATCCATTGATGGCGGGGTACTCAAATTCGGCACTTTTGAGCTCAAGTCGAAGCGCATAAGCCCATACTTCTTCAACGCCGGCAACTTCCACCGCGGCTCTCTCTCCGTCTCAATCGCAAACGCATACGCCAAGGCCATAATAGAGGCTCGCGAGCAGACCGGGCTTCACTTTGACATACTCTTCGGCCCTGCCTACAAGGGGATCCCCCTGGCCACGGGGACGCTCAACAGGCTCTGCGAGCTGGACCCGGCGCACTACGCCGACGTGAGCTGGTCTTTCGACCGCAAGGAGGCCAAGGACCACGGCGAGGGCGGCAACATTGTCGGTGCGGCGCTCAAGGGCAAGAAGGTCCTGATCGTCGACGACGTGATCAGCGCGGGCACGGCCAAGCGCGAGGCCATCGCCAAGATCCGCCAGGAGGGCGGCGAGGTCGTCGGCATCGTTGTCGCCGTCGACCGCATGGAGAAGCTGCCGTCGCCCGACGGAGACGACAGCAAGCCCATGCCCAGCGCCCTCGGTGCCCTGAAGAAGGAGTACGGCCTGCCCATCATTGCCATCCTTACCCTCGACGACATCATTGCTGGTATGAAGAGCTTTGCTACGGAGGACGACATCCGGAGAACTGAGGAGTACAGGAGTAAATACAAGGCGTCGGACTGAAATGCACGCTATGTCGTGAGAAATCAAAAGAGCTAGCACATCAAGCCCTTCATCATTGCACAGTGTAGATCCGCACTTGACACGACATGACACTCAACTGCAACTATTAACAGGCGACAGCCACGAAGTTAGAGTCTAAGATCAGGCTCGGATGGATACATTAGTTGTTAGTTTGACACTCTTGTGAGTGCCAGTTCGCCATATGCGTGGTATCTTGGCGAGCCGGCTAGGTGGCAGCGAAAGCAGAGGCGGATCCTTTTTTTTTTCTTTTTTTTTTTTCCTCTCCCTTCCAAGGTGGGGTCGCAGGGTGCAGTTATACCGATATGCAACAAAACCCTCCTCCCCTGTGTATCTGTTGTAAAAGTGTGATTTTCCAGTTCAGAGTCTTGCACACGGCTGAGACTAACAAGCACTGGTAATGATATTGTTGAATTATACTTGGTAGGATGTTTAAAAAGCCTTATAGGAGTAACCAGCAAGCCAGCGACAGTCTCATATGCTTTGTCTCTAGTTCTAAACCTTGACGAGTGCGGGGAAGGTGTGCTATCGTTAATGGGGCAGGGGTCTTGATAACAGCCCGATAAGGATTCTAAAATTTTCTTATCCACGACATTTTTTTGCAGTCCCCGCCCGCCCACCGCCGCTCACAGAACTGCAGACAGCGACCGACTTTGTGGCGACGCTGGACTTTGCGACCGCAACAATAACCCAAGTCCAACTCAGATCAAGCCCGCGATAAACAGGCCTACGGACTGCCTGTATTCTCACGGACTCGCCCAAAATGAAGACCACTTGGAAGGACATACCCCCGGTGCCGACGTCTCAGGAGTTCCTGGACATTGTGCTCAGCCGAACGCAGCGCCGACTGCCGACCCAGATCCGTGCCGGATTCAAAATCAGCCGTATCAGAGGTTTCTACACGCGCAAGGTCAAATTCACACAGGAGACGTAAGAATGCGATGCTTGCCAAAAAAAAAAAGCCATCTCTCTCCAAAACTGCAGAGACCATCTAACCTCGTCTGTTCACAATCCAGCTTCTCCGAAAAGTTCGAGGCCATCCTCTCGTCGTTTCCCCGGATTCTCGACCTGCACCCTTTCCACAAGGACCTTCTTAACACCCTCTACGATGCCGACCACTTTAAGGTTGCCCTCGGTCAGGTCTCGACCGCGAAGCATTTGATTGAGACCATCTCGAGAGACTACGTCCGTCTGCTCAAGTATGGCCAGTCGCTGTACCAATGCAGACAGTTGAAGGTGGCCGCTTTGGGTCGTATGGCGACCATCTGCAAGAAATTGAAGGACTCTCTGGTCTACTTGGACCAGGTCCGCCAACAGTAAGTATATATGGTTGACCAAGGAGCCGCGGACGCGGAACAAACCGCAATTGTCGGACTGAGCTGACCACTATTGATACTAGTCTCGGTCGTCTCCCTTCTATCGACCCCACCACACGTACGCTTCTTATCGCTGGCTTTCCCAACGTCGGAAAGTCTTCTTTCCTCAAGAGCGTGACAAGGGCGGATGTAGATGTCCAGCCTTATGCGTTCAGTACGTTCCGCGCCATCAAGAACCCCTACATCTCCGGTTCGAGGAACTTGTCTAACATTCCCTCTCCTAATAGCGACCAAGAGCCTGTTCGTGGGCCATCTCGATTACAAGTACCTCAAATTCCAAGTCATTGATACCCCTGGAATTCTGGATCACCCCCTGGATGAGATGGTAAGTGACCTGCCACTGGCTTTGTTTCCCCGACTTTCGGTGCTGACTGGCGTGCTGCACATAGAACACTATCGAGATGCAGAGTATCACGGCCATTGCGCACTTGCGCTCAGTGATTCTCTACTTCATGGACCTGTCGGAGCAGTGCGGATACACTGTCCAGGCCCAAATGCAACTCTTTAGGAGTATCAAGCCACTTTTTGCAAACAAGATTGTTTTCATTGTCGTCAACAAGATCGACGTGATGAAGCCTGAGGACCTTGATGCCAAGCTGCAGGAAGAGCTCCAAGCTCTGCTCAAGTCTGATGGTGTTGAGATGCTGCAGCTGTCATGCAATACTCAGGAGGGAGTTCAGGCAGTCAAGAATGCGGCATGTGAGAAGCTGATTGCCGAAAGAGTGGCACAGAAGCTGAAGGCGGGTACAACTTCCAGCGGTGCTGCGGGAGGCCGTCTTGCCGATGTCATGGCAAGAATCCATGTGGCCCAGCCCATGGGTGGCTCGCAACTTGAGACCTTCGTTCCTGAGGGTATCAAGCAACTGAAGAAGTACGATAAGGCGGACCCAGAAAGGAGGCTGTTGGCCCGTGACATTGAGGAGATGAACGGCGGTGCTGGTGTCTTCAATGTGGACCTTCGAGAGAAGTGGATCCTGGAGAACCCGGAATGGAAGTACGACAAGATTCCCGAGGTCTTCGATGGCAAGAACGTTTACGACTACGTCGACCCAGACATCGAGGCCAAGCTGGCAGCGTTGGAGGCCGAGGAGGAGAAGCTCGAGGCCGAGGGTTACTACAACTCGGACGAGGAGATCGTCGACGACGAGGAGGAAGAGGTCATGGCCAAGGCAGAGCTCATCCGCGAGAAACAGTCAATGATCCGCAACGAGGCCAAGATGAAGAAATCTCTCAAGAACAGGGCGATAATACCACGCAAGGCCACCAAGAAGTCTCTGGTGCAAATGGAGGACGCCCTGGACCAACTTGGTGTCGATACTACGGATATCACTGCCCGTGCCCGCGCCCAGTCTCGTCCCAGAGGCCGGTCGTTGACCCGCAGCCGTATGGGCACTGAGGATGTTGATTCCATGGACATTGACGGCCGTGCAGAGACTCTTCGCGAGCGTCTGCGGTCCAAGAGCAGAGCCCGCAGCCAGCCGGCGACAGACCGCAGGAACGATGGTGTTGCGGACGAGTCGGTGCGAACTGCTGCCGAAAGACAAGCCAAGCTTTCACAGCGCAAGATGAACAGAATGGCAAGGCAAGGAGAGGCCGACAGGCATGCCACGGCATCCATTGCCAAGCATTTGGTAAGCTACACCCGTGGAACCTTCTTACATGCAGCACAGTTCTTATCATGTCGATCGTTTACTAACCGAAATCTTTTCTCTCGAATAGTTTTCTGGAAAGCGCGGTATGGGCAAGACCCAGCGCCGTTAATGAGTGTCATCGTGGTAGTAATAAACAAAAGTGCTCTGTTTGCTCTGGAGTTTCGGAGTTTCGGTGTTACACTTCTAACGACCGCAGTTTGTTTTGGTTGGGTTGGGCTAAATTGACTGTTCATTGCGGTGTGCTTCATCTCAGATATATCAATCTCTATTTTCTTTTCAAAATGAAGAGAGAGAAAACACGCCCGCTTTGTTTCATGTTACGGCTCGGTGATCATGATCTAAGAAAAGAAATTCCTCGTCATCTTGATGTGAAACGACGAGACAATTGTTTTGGCATGTGTTTGTAGCATCCAACTACCAATCAAGGGGAGAGTTTACGCCATGATTTCGTTGATTTGGTCGTGTCGTCATCGAAAGACTGTCCAGGCACCCGGACTCGACAGAACAGTGGTGCAAAGTGACAGAAATATTCGGGCGTGAAGGACGTTACGGGGTCTAGACCAATTTCGACATGTTTTCACTCATAAAAAAGTGCACAAACCTTTGAAATCAGATAGGGATATATATGCATGCTCGAGAAAATTGCTAGCCTTCTTTGTGTTGTGCTTGCTGGTTGGCTTCTTGTTCGGCGTCGAGCTTAAAAGAAAACTTTCATCAACACTCATCTTCATCATCATTATGAACAATCTACTCGTCTCCGGCGACCTGCAGGTCCCTGAGTCCCTCAACCTTCAGCTCCTCGCCTGTCGCACGGCGGTAAATGTCCTTCACGTCGTCGGTAGTCGTCTCAAAGTGACTGGTGGCGTCGTAGCTCTTGGAAATGAAAATACCGTTGCTGGTGCCATCCTCAATAGGGGCGTACAGAGGAATGGGGGGTCCCTATTACGTTGTCAAATGCCATACAGAGTGCAAAGTCGTCAAGAGAAATGAAACCAATCCTGTTTGCTGGTCCATGTGACTGTGGGTTGCTACTCACCATAAATTGCTCCTCAATCTTTCCAAGACGCTCCAGACCAGGTTGCAGCTCGAGATGGTGGTTAGCCGACGTCTCGGCAATGGTCGAGACGATGGCAATGTAGTAGCCCTTGGGGCAGACGCTGTGGGCAGATGACACGCAGGCAATGTAGATATCTGGTAGGGAAGTTTTAGCAGGTCACTCGCAAAGTATAATGTAATCCACCGTCTACAGGAGCCGACCTACCGTTCTTGCGGCCAACCTGCGACTGCGGGATAATCAGCTGGCATGAATCGGCATCAGAGGTGCCAGCCAAGGGGTGCTTGAGCACACAGATGGCACGAAGCACATGGCCAACGACCTTGACCTTGTCCGAGAAGTAGGACGGGTCACCAAGAATCATCTTCGCCCTCGTTTCAAACTTCATTTCAGGCTCGATACCAGTCATGGTGGCCTTGATGCCAACAGCCTTGCCGCCCTCGTACAGAAGCTCGTCGATGTTGGTGTTCAGCATGTAAGTGCCGCCGTAGATGGCCGACAGACGGGCAAAACCCTGGGGCAGGTCTCCAAGGCCGAAAAGTGGGTAGATGTATGGCGATTTGCCATACCTAGCCACACTGTTTCCGTACAGGCGGATGCGGTCGATAGCCTCGGGTGCGCCACCAGGTTTGCTGATGTAGTCGTCGGAGAGGTACAGGGCCATGGCGTGGCCGATGAAATCCTTGGTTCCCGTCTCCAAGCCGAATTTGTCGTAAACGTCCTTCATGGTACAAGTAGACAAGTCCAAGCCTAAACAATATAAGTTAGCTCGTGCCGCAGAAAGCTTCACGCAGAGTCATCGTGTGGAATTTCTTGGGCATAGGACTTCACGAACCCTTGTGGGTGGCCGGGTCCTTAGGGTCAAAGGTGCCGACCCATTCGATGAAGCTCTTCATGCGGCGCTTCTCAAAGATGCCCATCAGGGGAGATCGGAGGGCCTCGGCGGCATCTGAGGGGACCTTGGCCACGGTGGCCTTGGGCCCGGAGCCCTGCTGCACGAAGCTGCCTGCAACCTGCTTGAACTCGAGGTATCGCGTAACATCGGTGGAGACGAGGATGTTGGTGAGCTCGCCAGAGGACATGAGGAACTTGGGGACGAGGTCAATGTTCCAGTCGGTGTTACGGCCGTACTTGGCCCATGGCTCCTCTCCGCTGTTGTAGTTGCCATACTTCTTGAAAAGCTGCGAGTCGGAAACAAGTAGGTGTCAGTAAGTCAGCTTGTAGATACGTGCGCCCCCAAACTGTGAAATCACGGACCGCTTGCAGGTTCAACGATGCAGCCTCTCTGGACAGTTATCAAGTGTTAGCCGATGGTGCCGTATAAAGATACGGGACATGTCGTTAGGTATGGTTTGGTCGTGCGCACCCGCCGTAGTGGTCATTACGATCAATGTGAAGGACCTTCTTTCCCTTGACACTCAGCACACTGTAGAAAGGTGATGAGTATAAACCTCGTTAGCATTTTAGTACTGGCTGAGAATTGCATTGGGGCGTTCAGAACTAGCTTACCCAGAAAGAATGCACTCGGTCAAACCTAGTGGACACGGGTGCGAGTTGCGGGAGATTGGTTAGTTTATTGCCTTTTATGAAGAAGACAAAAAAAAAAAAAAAAAGTAAATAGACTATCTTCATATTCAAGTTCAAGTCTGTGTCTGATTTCTGTCTGCCGTGATGGTTGTAGTCGCACATACGGCCACCATCGGCCGAAGAGGCGGCGACGTTTCTTTGGCGTTGCGCGGGGTCGGGCGATAGTTGAAAGATGGGGTCACCAAGAAAGGGGACAAGGACAAACTCACCAGTGCCCAGCACGATGACATCGTATTCCTTAGCAATCTCCTCCATTGTGTAAAAAATAAGGCGTTCAGTGGTTGTATCTTGTCCCGCAAATACAAATTATGTAGAAAGCAGAGTTTCTTTTGTGGATTCAAAAGGTTGAGAAGTGAAGAAAGAAGACGTCGTTGCCGCCTGGAGCTGCTGGTGTGGGTATCGAAGAGTTAGTTGTAGTAGCGGCTGACCGTCGACTTGGGGGAACGAACGAACGGACTGGGGACTACTGGCTGGTGGGCGGTAAGGATAGCTTCTCTAACTTGGTGGAGGAGGTAGTGAAACTACCCCTCCACTTTGGCCAACCATAGACTGTCATGCTTTGGAGGCGAACCCAGACCGCTCTCCTAACGGGCTTTGCTATGGCTCGTTAAGGAAACAGCCTTGACCCAAAGGCAACTAAAATTAAAGTAATCAAACAAAAAAACAGCAATGAAAACCTCTCCAGCCACTTACTTGTATCCAGTTTGTGGTTCTGGCGATGAAAAATCAGTAAATACGACGGGGTCCCTTATTTCCAGAACCACTTACATGCTTTCCCAAGATTTTTGTTTTTAAACTTCTTCCACTCGAGTCACTCACCTATTTGTTCACTGCGGATCGAGCATGTTGATGCTGAAACGTGTACATATCCCGTTATATCACCAACTCTAAAGTTTCTTTATACAGTACAATACAGTAGTACACTTGATCGACCAGACACGTTTTGTCAACCAATCCCCTCACTGCACAACAAATTGTGTAGTTTTTGTGATGTCCACCGCTATCTGTCCTTTCTCTCATCTGGCTTTAAATGCTCGCCACTGCCCAGCATGAGTCGAAAACTCACTTCCTTGACGGTCACCTATGGAACTAGGATGATCTCGGTGCATCTGTGACTGGCTTAGCCGTTTCGCTCGGGGGGGTAGTGGACGGATCGACAGCTCCGGCTGGCGACGACTCCCCAGCCTTCTCTTGACCCGATGTCTCTGGCGTCTCCAGATGGTCGGCGGCAGGTTCTTCAATGTATGATGATGTGTCTGCGCTCTCAAAATGGAGAGACGGTGTGTAGATTGGGCCTTTCCCGCTCAGGTTTATCTCGGGGTCTTCCATGGCCAGCTTTCGCGCATCCTCCCAGGTGTAGTACCTCTCTGTCAGGACGTGCTTGATGGCCCGCATCGTCTGCTTGACCTATTCATTGTCGCGGCGTGTGCCAATGGTTAGTAACAAATTTTTTCTCTTCTTTTGTGTTGTTTCTGTTGATCACCGGCGCCGCGAGGTATCCAGTAGGTATGCATCGAAACAGACGACATAAGAAAATAAAACCATGATCGACATACAGTTTTGCCCCTAGCATCCGCCTCATCATTAGGATTGTCAGGCTTGATGCCAATCTGCTGCCTGGTCTTCATGGCCGTAGAGATGCGGTTGCGCTCCCGGCAGCACGTCCACCACAGGGCGTGCAGGTCCTCCCAGCTCTTGCCGCGGAGCTCCTGAACCGTCCAAGAGCGGCCGTGAGCCGAAAGCTGCTGGGGTGTCGGGATGAGCTGCTTGTCGTAGAAGAAGCCCCAGAGCCCATGGTTGGGATCCGTATCCTCCTCGCGCATCTTGCCCACGCCCTCGCCCTGCACCGGCTCAGGGATCTCCTCGTCGGACACGGAGAGCGGCCGTCTGATTCCGCTGCGGTGGATGGTGGACTGGCCTCGGACCTTGTTGTTGTCGCGTGTGGTGCGTCGCTTCTGGAGCGGCATCGAGATGGACAGGAGACGCAGCTGCTGTGTCGTTGCCTGGGCGGCGGCTGCTGCAGCCGTGCTCGGCCTCGCCAGGTTTCGCCATGTGGTCACCGGAGCAGTGCAGCTGGTGCCCGAGGAGAACGGCTGGCACCGCCGCAGCACGCGGCTCACGGCCGGCCGCGCCGCGCCGGAGCTTGCCATCGGGGGTGGTATGGATCAGAGGTCGCCCTTTAAAAGAGATATCTCAAAGGTCGACACGACGTGGATGAAATTGGCCGGCCCTATACGTGACGTATCCAGTAGCACGTTTTTGATGGCGTCGGCGCAATTGTACGACTTCTTTTGGGTCAATCCTCACGAGTCGAAAGGCAAAGCTCCTGTCGCTGCATGTCTTGCCAGGAAATTTTTGGCTCCACCGACGAGCGAAGTTGCGCTTGGGCCACCATTAACTTAGCTTAGGTAGAGGTACCTACCCACCTACCTTCGGTACCTTACCTAACCTATCTTAGTTACTGACCCACATAGCGCGTTCGAGAACCATCAGTCCGTGAGTAAACGGACGGGGGGTCTCACGGTACCTGCATCAAGCTCAAAAGGGTCATTTATCCCCCCGGTATGGCTACAATTTGACGTTGGGCCAGAACGTCAAAATTTCTCCTGATATTTCCACAGGCTCGTCCCTCCACCGATACTCGACGCTGAACCCCAGATTGGTTTGTAAGCCAATGCATAGCTGTCAGCCTTCAAGGTGACAAAAGCTTAATACTCTCGGTGCGTGCCCCTTTGAAGTTTCTTTCCTCAGCATTCACATCAGAAGCTGCACAGGAGAAGGACAAAAGAACTACATAAGGAGGAATGTGACAAATGATTCATGGATATCAATCACTCTAACTTTAAAATACCAATAAACAGCACTTTGAGTAAATTTGCTCCAAACGACTACATTGGGCCGCCGTCATGTCTCTTCTCCGGTAAGTGTACCTCTGAATCTGTAGACTACAAACTAGCTGCAGGCGACCGCAAAATGTGCTTGGCAAAAAGAAAAGAAGAAAAAAAGATAGAGAGGGGGGGGGAGATTTTTGCTAAAGCACGCGCTGTCGGCGTTTATTTCTAGTTCCTACCGGGGCTTATCAAAGAACGCAAGGCTTGGATTCGGCGTAGGACTCATGGCATGGGGGTTCATAGGTTTGACCTGGTCAGACAGTGTGGGGGAAAAGTTGGGCATCATACCTAGTGAAAAGGAGAAGAAGGATCTGGAGAGGCTGAAGCCCAGTATCACCGTTGTTGAGAGGGATCAGTGATTGTGCTGGAAGCTCTAAGCGAGTAGGAGCAAAGGTACCGATGTCCAGTGAGGGATATGCTGCCTTTGATTTGTGGTATACTAGAGCATCTTGAAGCAGGTTGGCACAGGTCCGAATAGACAGAGTATGGTGGCAACTCAGTCATCATCATCTCCTCTCGATTGCAACTAACTACTGACTTCTCGACCCATCTATTGTTCCGGCCTGACTGACATACAGACTCGAAGTAATCTCATCTTTTCTGTCCATTTCCCACAACAGTGTAATCAAGCCGAATTACCTTTCTTTTTGTTTTGTTTTTTCAATTAAGGAAAAGAGAGGGTGAAACGTAGGGCGAAAAGATAAAGGAAAGAAATAAATCAATAAATAAAGCATCCGTAGTCTCGTTATAACCCATCCGCTTGTCCGGATCAATCTAAGTGCATCGCCAGCGCCGAACACTGGCCTGCCACCAGACCGAAAGTGTCCTTTTCCGCTTGTCTATACACACAAAATGGCAAGAGAAAAAAAGAACCAAAACAAGGTAGGAAGAAAATCAAGATGCACAAGTCTAATGCAAAAAGCTTAGATATGTCTATCATCGCATGCCCGTCCGAGAAATGCATATCAAAGACAACCACCAGGCAACCCATTTTTATGCAGGATTTGAAGATACATTTAAGGGCCGGAGGTAGTCAAGAACAGTCCGACAACAGGGAAAGTTGAAGACACTTGTCTCGATGCCTCTGTCCCAAAATGTTCATGAAGACAACGTAAAAACAGCCAATCGGCATGGAAAGAAAGCCAAGAAACATAAAAAATGGTTAACTCGAAACGACTAGGTGAATATGAAAATAACTTGAACGCCGATGATGCAATTGCTAGTGCTTGGGCAATATGTGCAGATTGTGTTGACTTGTTCAGCCGGTTCCCGTCTCAACCGAGGTACCTCCCGACCCCTACTGCCATGGACGCTGATCAAGAGTCCGATGTCAGGCCATGCACTCCGTATTCCTTAATGGCGTCCAAAGTCGCCATGATTTCCTTGCCTTTGTCACCGATGAGGCATTGACCATGCCGCTCTTACAGGCTTGAGAGGATACATGGCCTATCCGTGCCACAGATCCACTCAATAGGAAAATTTGATCCTTGCTTTTGTCCTCCAGAGCAGGTACAAATCTAGACTGGCTTGTGGCTGTACTAGAACACATAATGTGTCACGTTCAAGTCCCAATCTTTATTCCGGTTGAGATAAGCTCATAGTGTTGGGCTGCAGTCTCTCAGAGTGCTTCCACCCCTGGAGAAAATGCAGTTTATGAAGAGTAGGAGGCAAAACTTAATCAGGTATGATCTGTTTGCTCTATTCTCCAACACCCTCAAAATTGGCGTCTTTAAAAAGTCTTTAAAAAGCGAGATTATGCGACATGTTACATGATGCAACCTCGCGCAAGCTCGCAGAAGGACGTATTTATGCAACTTTGGTCGCATCTCAAGTTTGAGCTCGCCGGGTGCTGTCACATTAGAGCTCATTGGCGGCGTGATCGAGGATAATCCTCTAGAGCTACTGTGCCAGGCTGCTCAAGTGTTATGTTTCAGGACAAGAATATCTGTCAATCTGACAATATGACATCCATGCCGACCCTTGTTATTTCAGCATGAGATCACAGTCGAGGTCAGGACCCCCCACTTCGTCATGATCGCAGATGATTCTTGTTGTATTTCCAATAATAGGCGAGTTCATGCAGTCTCAATCAGTGATGATAGGGACAAGAGAAATCGACTTCCCAAAACACGCCCAACAGAAGACCGGTGCGGTGGCGAGGTCCAGATAATGAGGGTTGCTGCGAAAAAAAAGAAAATGTTGAGTATATTGGCGGAAAGAGTTATTATAGGACAGACTGTGTGCAGCGCAGGAATCGACACGTTCTAATGGTGTATGGAGTAGGCGAGGAAGTCTAGTAGTGGTTAGGAGTTTGGCACAAGGGTCGTGGACAGGCGCGTCGAAGCTGTTGTGATCCTATATCTCGAGTAGGCTTTGGTCATGGCGGCGAATTTGCTAGCCTTCTCGGGCATCACTCGGTCGGACGGAAGCCGGTTCAGGCTCTTGCTTGATGGTTGCGATCTGCGTCTGTCCAATATTAGACGGGAAATCATCATTAAAGGTTGTTTGTTGCGCACCAGCTTGAAACATCTGAGACCAGTCAAGTCCACCAGATTGTTGGTTTGAGGCTTGTCCTGCAAACATAGGCATGCCATTTTGGTTAGGCGGCATAGGGTAGTTCGCCAGCTGAGGGTTAATGTTAGCCGCCATGGTGTGCGGGACAGTTCCGTTGTAGCCCTGATCGAAGCTGCCAGGCCGTGTGTTGTTACCCATCACGGAACCTGTGACACTGCGGCGATCGCGGTCGTTCGGGTCTTCCATGCGGTTCATGCTGGGCTGCCGGGACAAGTGGTTCTGGTCGTTTGACATGTTTGCCATGCCATCCTGAGCGGGGATAAGGCCGAAGGGGTGAACCATTCCGTCAGGACCCATGTTGCCCATGCCGTTAATGGGGTTGAGCTCGTTCTCGTTACCCATCGCCTTCTGCTGGGCAGCCTGGTTCTTTTTCACGTGCGCATGCGGGTGCGAAAGATGGCTTGCACCAGTGGGGTTGCCACGGCGAATGGAGCATTTTTGGAAGTGGCGCTTGAGAATATCACTACGGGAGAAGGTGTCACGGCACAAGACACACATGTACGGACGGTCACCCGTATCTATCAGTGGGTTAGTTAAGCTGATATCAGGTTAAAGGGCAACCGAGCGGGGAACTTACGTCTCAGAAGATGCCTCTTGAGATGCTTGGCGTGCAGGTACGTTTTGTTACAGTGAGGGCACGGAAACTTTCCGTCGGCATCCTTCTGGGGGATCTGGTTCTTTGCGGCCTGGCTACCAGCGACCGGAGCCTGGGGCCTACCCGGCGCGCTCGGAAGGATTCCTCGGCGGCCCTGGGAGCCAACCACATGTGTGGGCGCATCGCCTTCCTGTTGCATCATTTGAGGCTGGGGCATCAATGGGCTCTGAGCATAAGGCGAAGACATGCCGCCTTGAGGGACCATGCCACCCGCAGGCATGGGACGCAATACCGGGGGGGCGCGACCACCAGGGGGCGCGGGCGCAATGGGCTGGGGATGGGCCATCGCGGTCGATGCTTGGGTCATCATCGAGGTTGTGGTGGGATAGCCGGGATGAGTTTGTTGGTACTGCGGCGCGGGCATCATGCCGGGGTAAGGGGCGCGCCCAACGTTCTGTTGCCCCGGGGGAGGTGGGTAGCTGCTCATAGTTGGAGTACCAGATGGGTTTGGCGTGGCAGTAGTCCGGGGGGTGTTGTGATAGCTACCGTAGGGAGTAGCTTGCTGTTGCTGCTGCTGTTGCTGTTGGTGCTGCTGCGCCTGTTGTTGCTGATGCTGCTGCTGCTGGTGCTGCTGGTGCTGCTGTTGCGCCTGCTGCTGCTGCTGTTGTTGTTGCTGTTGCTGCTGGGGTTGTTGCATGCTATGCGTCTGCGGCTGGAGAGGGGGTAGAGTTTGCGGCTGTCCCGAATGGTTTTGCTGCTGATTCTGAATGCCGTGCGAGATAGACGAAGAGGGTGAGGGGTAAGAAGCCGTAGTAGTCGTGTTTACCACATTAGCCGAGTATTGGGAGTTGTCCATTTCCTTCTCAAAAACAACCTTTGCGAATTTGCGAAAGGCTGACCATTCGCCCCGGAGATTCCAGGAAGACTGGCAGGGCGCCTTATGGTCAAGTGAGTGACGGTGCTGGCTTTCGGCAAAATCAATCCCGTCTTGTTAGGACGCGATACGTTGGTCGAGGGATGTGCGGGACGAAGCTAGAGCTGAGCTGTAGCTTTTGCGCTTGGTCGCGTTTGGTAGCGGATAGCTTAGGACTCGGTTTCCGTTGTCACAGAAAATAAATCTTCTGGGGATGGGACGCGATGGTCGGTTGTGCTACACCAAGGCCAAACTAGTTGGGCGCGTCGTCGACCGTGCTGGGGCTAAAAGCTTGGTACGAATAGTTCGTTGATATGGCGGATGGGAAAGGTAGAGGTCTTGAGTGGAGTTAAACACAAATAAAAAAAGACGAAGTGGGTGATGTGAGGCTCAAGAAGGCGGTTCTTGTGGGTGGTGTGGGCGCGGGTGATTGTGGATTTTGGCTGATTGAAAAAGATCTTTGGGAGGAGGCCAAGTGGAGACCTAGGTAGGCTTGATGAATTTTTTTCTTCGAGCCCTGGACGCGGCGCCTGCACAGGAGCTTTCTGGTTTACGTCAAACCTCGCGCTCTCCGTTTTCTTCCAACCAGGTAGGGTATTATATCCACTTCTCTCTCACCGTCCAGACGTGGCAAGCACAGTGGTTCCCAGTCCCTGGTCAAAAACGCGCAAGGAGGTAAAGTAAAGATAGTATCGCGTTGTGGGCTGCGCTCTCCTTGCTTGCTTTGGTGGGCGCAGAACGATTAAAAAAAAAAAAAAAAAAAAAAACCGTTTCCAAGTGTCGGGTGGAATGGTTGGATGAGTGGAGACCAAGGAGTGAGTGGACCGACCGGGAGGTGGAGGCTTTTATGTGGATCGAAGATTGAAGACAGCAGCCAGCTAAAAAGGTGGCAGGGGCGTCTCCAAAAACCACTGGCAGGAGGCGCGTGTGCGCACGGTGGGTTTGCGTGGAGTATCCTCGGCTGCAGAGAATCCACTTTGGCGACGTTTAACGACAGCTACCTAGCTCTATGCGATGCCGTAAGGATGGAAGATATGATATCTCAGTAAACAAATAGATTTGAGTTGTACAGAAAGAAAATGAGGTTTTTTGAATCTCAAAAGAAGAAATCAAGTGATGACGATAAAATCACAGCTGCTTATTCAATTAAAAACAAGAATTGAAGGGAGGCGCTGACTTGTTTTTTTTTTTTTTGCCGCAGTATTTTCCCTCGACAACCAGGCAAAAGTTCTGGGTCACGCTTCCTGTTTGTATTCCGCAGCAATCGGAACCCAACGTACCAAATCAAGGCGGGATCATTTCCTGACCAGGGCCCTGTTCCGGTGCCGGTCTAGCGCGCTTCCAGCGGTCGGCTTACATTCACCCTCAGTCTCCGAAACACTTTTCCGCCCACAGACCAGGAAGGGTGGCTGGGGATTGCCTAATTCTGACAAGTTGACGTCGCCAAGTGCTCTTTCATGTCACATCACGCCAAATACGTGCTTTGAATTCTACAAGGACATTGAAGATCGAGTTAAAATCCTACAGATTGCTCCGTTCCTAATATCTACAAGAGAGGGGGGCGATTATCTTATTTGCAAAATTTGTCCAGTGGCAACGTCAGAGTACACACCATCTTCATCAGGGCCTACTTAACTTAGCCATGCATGCAGTTGATTTATCATATAACATAACATTTGAGGCCTCTCTTAAGAGGTTATCAATCATGCTGCCTCACGTGGCCGACCTCGGATCTGGACGCCGCCCCCTTGGAATGAGACCGTGTATGGGCTGGCTATTCATTGCGCCCATGTTACGTCAATCTGGGCTGGTGGACGCGATTCGGTGGCTCTTTTTTACGACGGCTATCGGTATAGAATATTTCACTATTGGAACAAAACTACGGTCTTATTACCCAAGCGGGATGAATCCGTTTGTAGCGTTCTTAAACTGCATGTACCACGTACCTAGCCCTGCAGGGACTGGGTGGGTTGTTCCGAAAACGCTAGTGTCAATGCGGTAGTAATTTGGGACCGCTTTTTCGTCCTTCGACCCCCCCCCATGCAACTCGGCAGGCAACACGAATCCGTGAGCCAACCACCTGTGCAGGCAGGCAATAGCCAAGTAATTCCGCGGATCGACAAAATTCGCACATTGCCCATCGTTCGTGCGACAATCTGGATATGCGTCTGAATTCGCGAGATAGTTCGTTTGCAGGATGGGGGTCTTTTTTTTTTTTTTTCTCGCTTTGATGAATCAAACTTTTTTTTTCTTTGCCCCAGTTGAGCTGAGTGATAGACCTAAAAGCGAGTCTGCCGTCCGAGCTCGGGTTTTTGTTCTGCCAACTAGAACTAGCTCCCAAGAGGCGCCTTTCTAGAAAAGGAAGCCTGTTCATGACGACATGGAACACCCCTCGAGCATGACTCTTGTTCAACCCCTCAAAGTACCTAGGTAGAGAGGCGATGCGAGAGCGACAGCCATGGACAACATTAATCAGGGTCTGCTGCTCAGGTTTTCGAGCCATCGGCACTGCTACCCGATATATGCTCACCGCTGTCGTCGCATTGGAGTTGGCTCCTGACGGCGGTAATACGGCGGGCATGGAGATCGTTTCTTTTTTATTTTCTTTTTTGGTGCAGTACTACCGGTAAGGAGGTGAGAATTAGACGAGGATCAGGTTTGCCATTATTCCGCCAACCGTCAAAATTGTCTGTCGCCTTTGCAGAAGCGCCCGAGGAAACGCCTTGGCCCCTACACGATGTAACCGCCAGATAATGCCTCGAGAGCAACGCAATGTTAGTTTGCCTCTCCTGTTTTAGTGTGTTGGGGGTTCTTTTTTTTTCTCCTGTATCGCTTGGGGTACACTGCCCCTACGGTCTACTCTTCTCCAAGTCCATTGAAGCTGGTTCCTGGTCATAAAACAACATTTATTTCTGGTTCGCCATTTGATGAATGCATTATGACGACAGTTGCTCCAGTTGACGTCCGTACCTTTTGTATAATGTACCTCGTCACGCAGTCCAGCTGATGAAAATACCTGCTCACGCGAGTCAGGTCTTTAAATAACAGAAACGCGACCAAAACACCTTCGGCTACCAACCTCTTCACCAAGCATCGTGTCCAAATTAATATTGCTTCAGGCTGAGCTCCGCGGACATCTTGGCAGTCTGCAAGCATGGATCGCATCCATTTGATTTATGTATATGCAAGTCTTGAATTATACACCTGCGAACCAACTGAGGCTTACCTTTTAACTGGCATGGTTTGTTTTTGTTAAAGCTGCCAAGAAAAGGGCGCTTAACGATACCTTTAAATGGATAATATTTTGGTATAATAAACACCTACACCCACGTTCCTGGGCTTTAGAAATTAAGTATAATCTATACGTCAAACACACCGTCCCTGAAGAGAACGGTATCCCGGCAGGCAAATTTTCTCCATCTGCGGTCCCTAGTGGTAGCTTCTCCACTACATGCCACGTTTTGCATTGAGGGGCTACTACGTACAGTGCAAGCCTGTCGAATAGCATGGTTCAGATGGCACTGGAAAAAAAGAAAGAAAAAAAATACCATAGTACTCATGACCACCCACAGGTCATATATGAAACTGATTTTCGAGCAGGATGAACAGCGGGAAAAAGACCTTGTGGACAATTTTACTGTAGTACGCGGAACGGGTGTGGTTGGACAAACGATTTGTTTCTGCAAGTGGTAAAACCTCGGTCGATCAAGTCTTGAGTGGAGTGTATGCCTTGTAAAGTACTGAATAGACATTACCGATCATTCCGGGCTTCCTGCTGTAAGGTCCTTGTTCCCGGGAAATACTGTACATGGTTCCGCCTGCTAAGTAAAAGCTTTCGACGACTGAAAAGATCATGACCAGACATGCTTGTACGTCCTTCATCTGAATTCTCCTCAAAGGCCTGGGTACCTGGGCCAGCAAAATGTTTCTTCATGTTTTCGGATCTTCAATGTCTCGATACAGGCACGGCTCTTAAGCCGATTCCACACTGAAGTCCACTGGCGCATCGGTTAAAAACTGGATCCTCTTGTTGGAGGCTCTGGGAGGGGTTCTCATGGACGAATCCACATCCGTTGTGCTAGGAGTGGTAGTGCGTACACGGCTTGACGGGACGTTCCTCGTGGGTAGTACAGCAATCCACCAGGCAAGGGGACTAGACTGGTCCAATTACTTTGGGGACGGGATAGATGCTGCCTTGGTCTTGATTTACTGGACACATACATATAAAAGTATATAGGCCTCGTTTTATATGTTGGCTGCAAAAACACTATGTGGACTTCAGATGGCATTTTGACAGATGTATCTGTAAAGAGGCTCTGGCGCTCCTGCCAGTTATCCGATATTTACCAGTCTCTATTAAAGCTCCGAATACCTCCTTGGCCTCGCTTTAACCTTTGTCAAAACGTGCGTGTCATGTGCTGTTGCCAAGAGGGAGGTCTCTATGCATCGATTTCTATTACTGAACAAATCTATTTTTATGTGCTCTCCTGAAATTGACCCGTCGGCCAGAAATCACCCGATCTTTTTATTTCATTCCAGCGAGTCCAAGAATTCTTTTTTTTTTTCTTCATTTATTTCCCTCGACGGTTCTGGCCCCTTTTGATTGAGTGAGTGACTGCTTGATTGATGCGCTTGCCGTATCATGTGCGACATGGTGAGGTCAGGCAAGCCCGAACTTACTCGCTCACTCGGAAGTCAGCAGCGCCAATCCCTGCTTGAGTTTATTGTCCCAGAGCATTGCCGCTGGCAAAGTGAACTGTGATTGTCCAGGACAGGGAGCTGTTTGAATGGCAAGTAGACCGTGCCCAAAGGAGGTTAGCTCGTTTCCCAGAAACAAAGGAGCGGAGAATCCAGGACCCTTTTCATCCATCCCAGGATCTATCCTGCAACGTAAAACGCCGCCAGATGCTAGGAAATTGAACGTGCATGGATTAATTAGAGAAACGCGACGTTGGTCCGTGTTGCTGTTTTCAGCTCTCGGATTGCTAAGCTACCTACCTACCTTATGTACCTCCCTTGCCCATAGAGTACCTTAATTACTTGGATAAGGTATGATGTACCTACTTTACCCACATAGCTTAGATTTGGAAAACCCGACTCAAATGCTTGCATCAAATGATGTGTTGGGCTTGTTGCAGTGTGATATCTCGTCAGTAATGGTTTCCGACTACCCAGGTGGTGATGGTTCCCTTGCACGTTGGTCAGTCATAAGTTTCGTGTGGCATTGAGTAATAGATAGACGAAAGGAACAAGAAAGAAAATAAAATGAAAACATTCCAATGGTGATGCGCGAGCTGCGTATGTTTTTCTCGGTATGGCCGCAGATTGAATGCAATTGGTTCCTTGTCACACGGAGTTCTGCCCGGGAGGGTGGGGCGCCAGAGATGCCCATCTGTCATTCCTGGTTGGTCCATGAACTTGTGCCAAGGTTCTTTTTGCAGCTGATCGAGGAATTGGCCATGATATTGATATCATCAATGCAACCACGGAATTTTTTTTTTTTTTTTCCCTCGCAAGAGTAAATCTGCTTCATATTGGTCAAAAAGCGACAGAAACATGGACATGCTTGATTGTATGATGTAAAGAAACAATAACACATCAAAGGGCAGACACCCAGCTGTGCTGACCAAAGACGGAAATCATTAGCGCTAAGAGGTTTTTTTTTTTTTTAAACGTGCACTTGGTTGGTGTTGACCAGGGCCAAGTGCGCCAAGATGACAGTCTATAACAAAACAGCCGACACTAGGCCGACAGCAGGCTTGTTGGACGAATGGATGGTCGAATGGCATGACCATCAAGATGACTCCTCGGTTCATAGGAACATCGATCAGCATCAGGTAATACGCACACTCATGCCCGAGCTTCATCCGAGCAAGGGTATGAAAAAAAAAATGAAAAAAAAAAAAAAAAACCTAGCGCTCGCTAGAGGCACCCAGGAAGTGCAACCACTAGGCTTCTTTACAGTACGATAACCAATTGATATGTTAAGTAGTATTTTGCGCCAGCGGTAACATGAGACTTGATACAGTCATAAGGACTGCTTACGAAATGGCGGTGACGGGAGGCCTTGAAAATCTTGACAGCACAGTATAACAACTGGCTGGTCTAAGTTTTCACTTATTTTATTTTATTTTTCTTACGAAACTCTGGCGCTTTTCTCAATCGGTTTATCACAATAATCAGATGTATGTATAAATCCTGCGTGGGATGAGATGTCAGGACGTCAACAAAGTGGGGAGGGCGGGCACCGGATCTTGGAAGAAAATTCAAGCGGGATTTCACGGGACCAATCAGCTATGGATGGCTATTCTTTCCTAATTAGGTCAGGTTATTTCAATTTTTGACCCCTTAGATTTAGCCACCCTTGTTACCGTATCTTACGACATGTCCAGGTACCGTACCGGGGAGAAAGAAAAAAGAAAAGAAAAATATTATTTTGCCATTACCGTTCCCTTGAGCCGAACTTTGGGGGCGAGAGTATACACATACGGAATACTCGGTACCGATGTGCAAGTTATTGGGTATCGAGCCAGCTACCGATTCCAGCCGCCCAACTAACGCCAGCAGGGGGGGGGGGGGTTTAAAATACATAAAACAGTTTTTTATTAAAAGTAATGAACGAGGTTTTGTTTTCAAACCAATATGTACCGAGTAAGGTCTGGCAGGTCCTTTTTTGGGTAAGCCGAATTGCCGTAGATATTCTAAGATTATTACTGTTGAAAGAAAATGATAAACGACGAACCATAGGGGCTTATGCCCTGCAAGAATCTGGCAACCCGACGTTGTACTGCAAGGCAGGGACCTGCCAGCACGCACAGATGTCGGTGATCTTACCGGTACAGTACTTGTGTTGGTGTGCCTTTACTAATAGTACTACGGAATTAACGAGCGGAAACGGTGGGAACGGCCCACTCAATCCTTCACGTCGCACAAGGTGGGTTTCCGTCTAGCGATCGTTCCGAGCTCTGGTAACGTCGACACGGCTTGCCCAGCGCGCTTTTTCGCGTCACCCAAGCAAAATACTGCCTGTACTGCCACGAGGTACCTCGGGAGTTGAGGTAAGCCTTGATGCGGTGGATCAGAACCCCGCGCCCTCTTTTGCTTCTCTCTTTGCGCGAGCTCCTCTAGGCTCCTCCTCACAGTGACCCCAACTCCCGCTCGTCAAAAGAGCTCCATCTCCATAATGAAGTTGCTTGCTGCTCTGCGCGCCGTTGTTTGTTCTACCCAAGTGGAGCCTTTCCCACTCACCCAGCGGCTGATGCGCATGGCACAATCGTCATGTGGTGGATTCTACGATCCTCATAGTCAAGGGGTTTTGTTTGCATCAGTAAATGAAATGCCAATTTAGATTGCCATGTCTCTTGCGATGTTGAAAAATTCAATCCACAATCGCCCAGGCACCAACGCTTTTCTGCACAGCTTTTCGGCAAATAATGCTTCCCGGATGAAAGATGCCGAGATAACGTCGCAGAGGATGGATTTGGATTGCCGAAGAAAAAAAAATTTGCGTCACGCGTCATGGACGAGGTTGTCCCTGAGACAAAGCTGATGCTGATGCTGATACGTTGCAGGACGAGCAAATAATAACGGTGCGCATCCCATAACACGATTCGCCCGACTGCCGTCCGGTTCTTGTTCCTGGTTACCAGCGGAGGACTCTGATCGGAGTCTTTGTCCGCCCGTCCGCGAGTCATGAACCACCCCTCTTCCCGGCCGGGGTCTACCCCTGGCTGATGCCTCGGTGCTCTGCTGCGACACAGGAGAAGTCACTAGTGCAAAATGTGCAATCAACGAGGGGGAAGGGGGTGAAGACGATCAGCCCGAAAAATAGGAAGCAAGAAAAAGAAAGAGAAAAAAAACAAGAAGAAAAAAGGACTTAGCTGTTCCATGTTTTCGCTACGCTCTGATTCCCTCTCAGCTACTTCCGGCAGTTTCCTACCGTGTCATTTATTTCTTGGCAATAGAACAGCCGCGCGGCCTCTATCTTTGAATGCAATTGGAATTAGGATGCTTTACGACGATGCTTGGTGAGGAAAGTCTTGGCAATACTACATACACCACAGAAAACGGCCCTCGGTCTACGAAATAATGTCTTCGTTGGGGGACTGATCGTCGTACCGTTTTGGTGAGGCACGAGTTGGCCAAGTAACCTCTTAAACGCTATCATGACTAAAGAAAGAATAAATCCCTTTATAGCTAGGCAACGGTTAACCGGCTTGTGGTCTGTGCAAAGCTGTTTTGTATATTCCGCATGGCTGTCAAACTGGTTTGGTGGTTCGGTTGTATTAGTGTACTGTACTATGGTATGTCCTTGCGAGGCTACGCTAGTATAGTGCTTCTTGTCTCCAGCTCGCCGTGGAGTTAAATATCCTCCGTAGGTATTCTTAGGCATTGGCAGAGTTTAGTCTCCGCTGTCAACTGGTTTGGTTGCCACTTTTTAGCGATTATACTCCCTTCATCTCAGCCCAAAACAATTGTTGGAGTGGATTTCTTCTGTCGTGGGAAAGGTTCATGGGTAGGGTGAGACCAAAATCCGCATGTGCTTTTTTAAACGTCGAATCGATCACCTGCAGAGGTAAGGGCCTGGGGCTGCGGGATCTCAATGCTTGAAAATCAGATGCCATTCATTCCAATCCAGTTCTGTGGAAGAAGCCCACACACCCGTTCGTTCCACCTTCAGCTTTGAGGCTTTCGACGGTCCCACGCGGTACCCCGAACCACCCCATAAGGCTGGACTTTTGTGGCTCCCGAAGCCGACTTAGTAGCAGCGGGAGACCAGACGACGAGCTTTAAAGCTTACTGCAGCCTGTAGAGCAGCCCACCTTGCCATGCCAGCCTTTTTGTCGTCCCGCCCATCAGTGGCATCTACCGAAAACCTTTTTTTTTTTTGTCCTTTGTGAGACGTGAACATTCCACGTAGATCACGGGTCGGTCGATCTCTTTTTTTTTTTTTTTAAATAATAATAATAATTTGCCCGCTCAATCTTGCCAAGACTTGGATACCACGTAAATAACAACTTCAACAACAAATCAGGGAATTTGTCTTTCGCTTCTTCATTTGCATGACACGGAGAGAAGTCCTTTCAAATTTGTTGTTCCTTTTTGCCCTTTCGTCCCTACTTCCACCCCTGACCAGCCTCTTTCTGCAAGGTCAACCCTCACAGTGCGGCGCAAGAAAAGAAACATGACCGTTTAAAAAAAAGTCTGCCTTGGATAACGCTGCTTCTGCTAACGTGGGCAACGGTCCCCCCACGTACCATAACAGATTTTTTTGTCGCACGAGTCGGAGAGGGGCTTGGCGGGTCCGCAGTGCCCTGCCCACCGCATCGAAATACCTTTCATGTTTTGCGACCATGATGGTTCCACTTTCTTCTTTTGCTTCCCCACTTGTAGATTGCATTGCTGGGTCGGTTACCGGATGGCATGGGGGTCAACACATTGTGGGTGCTACGTGGTACGGTACGTAGCATCCAAGTTTAACCAGGCAGTACTACCTGCCTGCTGTATGGTATGGTATGGTACTTTTGCGACCGAATGCGAGGGGGGAAAAAAGAAATTTACCTTTTGAGGGAAACGCTGTGCCCGTCTTTGGGGTGTGGATACTTTTTTTTTTTTTTTTTGCATCCAAACACCCGCTGTGCTGGCAACTTACAAGCATCCCTTGCCAGTAGTCTATTCGTGGCATGGAAAAGCTCTTCTACCCGACCCCCTTTTCTATCCAACCCCCTTTGAAAACTGGTATTCCCTGCACAAGACCGTTTACGTTGAGTTTACTATAGTACATCGTGAAGTTCAATATAACATGACCGGCAAAAAAAAAAAAAAAGAGAGAGAAAAAAATGGGAAAATTTAGTGCTAATCCAGCGTTGCATTGCCTGGGAAATGAGAGGTAATGCATGATCATCGTGTCTTTATTTTCTTGGTCACAAGAGCAACCGGTGCGTTTTATCCGTCGGGTCACTGTCGTAGCATTGTTAATTTTTTATTATTATTTGATCTGTTTTTTTATTTTGCCCTCGGGGATGGCCGACCCGGTCGGTGTTTGAAAACACGAGGCAGGCAAGAAACAAATTCCTATACAACAAGTGTATGGGTTGTCATGTGGTTTTGGTATACGAAGTTTTCTATTCACTTTGTCGAGTCGGTTAAACTGTCCAGTTATACCAACCATACCGACACATCGTTTCCCCTTGCAGATCGCTTATCCCCATCGAATATACTTAGAAGGGTCCTCGAGGGAGGCAATAATATAGAATTAGAAGTAATAATGGACTTATAATTACATACATGTGTACAGGACACTGAGGGATAGTGAGAAGCAAAAAGGATCCTTGCGCATATAACTGGTTAGTAAACAGCGAGTAGTTCGCGCTTGCGGGAAGACGGTGTCTGCTTTTCAGTTTATTCTCCTCTTTTTTTCTTTTTCTTTTTTTTCATATCCCGCACATATGGCAGAAACCTTCAAACGTACTATCACGTAAGTTTTTTTTTTTTTTTTTTTTTCTAATAAGATTTGGAATGAAATATTTTCGTGGTGTATCCTGGCTCGCTCATCCCAGCAAAATCTGCTTATTTATTTATCATGTTTTTATCTTTGTTTTTGGCAGGTCACCAGACCGCTCTCGCCAAGTACCTGATCTCCACTCTTGCTGCCAAATCAATGCGTCTGTCAAATCTCTCGGGGGCTCAAGTTTCTACTTGTTCTGCGTACAGTTTAGTGTGGTTTTGTATTTTGTTTTCTTTTGTTTTATTCGCGACTTGACTTATTCAGGGGAGTGAGGGGGCTGAGGGAATCTAGAATTGCCTGGGAATGTACAGTGCAGCCTGTTTTTGCCCGAGATATGCGCCGGGTTCTGCTTTGGTTGATCATATATCCCGCACATGGAGAAAAAAAAATCAACGGAATTGTACGTAGTATCCTCCTGGTCGTGGAATTTACCCACGGTTTGTTGAGATGATCGCCCGTCTGTGAGCAAGTTTGATGAGATAAATAAACTATGGACACCGTTTGCTACTGTGATTGGACTATCAGGGACTGCCTTGATACTTTGACTCCTGGCATCCCATAGCTATTCTTTCATGCAGGCTAGCTTGTCTCTTTTGATGCGATAAGAGGGACAGGATTGCCGAACTGGAAGCCAAATTCGTGTTAAAACGACCCCCGAATATTGGTTTATTGCAGTCACACCCCCTCTATCTGGGAAAGGTACTCTTTGTGGTCTTGTTCGATCGACACAGAACTTCCAGGACATCTCTCATATGGAAAGATCTTGTCCACTCTGCGCATCGGTGGTACAATTGTACCTTGTCCAAGTACATGCATATTCTGAGTCGGTGACTACAACTTCGTCATGGTCATGTAGCATGTGTAGGGATGTACCGTAGTCGACTCAAATGTCATCAGAAACCCAAAGTCAGATCATATGGGACCTTTCTGGAAGAATGTAAGGAACAATGACATAGTAAAAGAAGCGTTTCGTCATAGTCTATCCATGTGTACAAATTAGCAAGTAAACACAGTTCAGAGCAAACCACAACAACGGAAAGTGGTGGATGAAAAATTGTAATAAAGCATACTTGAAAAATTTAAAATTGTCTTGCAATGTAACAGAAGCTCATTTGTTGCCCCTTCGATGTAGTCAACTCTCAAGAGTACATATAAAAAATGCCTCGGATTACGCAAGCGCCGAGTGTGCTCCAGGAACTATTGGCCGGTATATCGCCTTTTCCCCGAGACAGAATGCACCGGACGTGTATACTTGGTTACCTGTGGCCAGTCCCGGTGCACAACCCGTACTTTTCCAACATGTAATGTGTCGCCATCCCGTAAATCAAAGGCACATCGTTGCCACTTTACACGAAAAAAAAAAAAAAAAAAAGACTCTAGGGTAGAATAGTCCCACTAATAACTATTGGGTTGGATCGATTCTTCCGCACCATCTTGCATGCAGTAGGTTAGAACGGCGAACGGTAGAACAATGACCCCGACTCGGTACTATTTTTTCTTCTTCTTTTTTTCTTGGGTGAGGGGTGGCCTTTGGTTGAGATATGCTTTGTAAAGAAAAGGTACGGGGCTTTGCCCTTCCGGGTATGTGACGGGATTGATGGCTGCATGCCAATGTTTGTACTTTGTGCCAAGGACTGGGTGTGATTACTTCGTATGTTCACCCATCCGTCGTCACGCACACATCACGGACGTCGTAAAATCACCACCACAACCCGAGATCATACCAGAAAAAACTGTCGTAATTGGTTGGACACACAAAAGACAGACAGGGGTTTCAACTGCCATGCTTGAGATGCCAAAAAATCAATATAGATGGTTTAGTGTTTTGTGTAGGATGAAACATTAGTTATTTGCTTTTTTGGGCTTTCGGTGTGTGCATATACTCCGGAAGAAACCCTCTCGTACGACTATTCCAGACTTGATGTCTCCCTTGTAGCCTTGGGTGGTATTTCACGCGCTGTCATGGGGTCAGCTGTTGCTTCTATGTATAAACCAATCGCAACTCTAGCGGATGAACTAGGAGAGGTAAAATATCTGATGATACTGTTATATGGTAAACTTACAAATATCACGAGTGAATGTTACGTGACGAGTATAGCCTCATTCGTATGACTAGTTCCCACGCTTCGTGGACCGGATAAGTCCAGTCGCTAGCGCTAGAATCTCTGTCACAAAGTATATGACAAAATAAAAAAAAAGACACTTTATCAAGTGGTTAATTCTAGTAGTTAGGAGTCGTGTTTCCACCACGAAGTACGCGTCCCACACCGAGTATAGGTAGGGGGGTATGTAAGTAGGCAGCTGAGCAGATATATAGCTACCTAGGTAGACAGGTTGTTGAATAGACAGGTGAAAAAGGCAAGTAAAATCTTCCGTCTGTATTCATTTTGTGTTGGTCCCAACAGTGGCTGGTAACTTGTAAGAATTCACTTTCTTGACAAGTAGTCTAAAAAAAATAAACGCACAGCGATCAATAGTGTCGTATTAAGTTCAACTATTCTTCGAGTAAAAGCCAGACATATCTAGAGCCAGCACCAACTGGGCAATGGAGCCCGCCTTGGACTTTGCATCTCCAGATTTCTCGGCAAGGCCCTTGCAGACTGTCAAGAAGACCTCTACCTTGCGTCGAAATTCCCAATAAACTGATGTCTTGTCTAAATGCCTCCCGGCCTCCTGTCCACTGGAGGACCGCCCGCCACCCCCGGCGAATCGTAGTATCAGAGTAAATATGTCGTTGAGTAGCTTCAAAACGGGCTCTTGGTGTTTACGGAGCAGCAGAGCCGACATGATCTCGCCGAGAAGCTCCTCGTGACGCTTCCGTAGCTGCTCAGGCCCGAGCACGTCTACATCGCCGCCGGGCATTTTGTGGGCGTCGGCATCGCTTCCACCGGCACACACGCAAACTTCAACGTGACCAAGCCATTCATCAAAGCGACGCCATGGGCCTGTGATCCCTTCCCCGAAGAAGTGAGCAGCAATGCTGGAGACAAAGTGACGCGCCTCGAACCGGAAGCGATGCTCTACTGGGTCGCTGGATGGCTCCCCTGCCTGGCCACGGAACAGCTGGTTCGAAACGAAGAGCATGCGCAGCACGCGAAGCAGGAGTCTGAATATCCGATCATACCGGTCGAGAGCGGTGTGAGTAATTATGGGCACGAGCGGTGCGGGCGGTTTGTACGTAAGACGAAGGAAATCAAGTGCCTCGAGTGAGTTGGGATCCATACACTTCTCCATCTCTTCGTTGGACAGCTCCCGGATCGAAAAGCTCATATCTCCAGGGAGGGGATCGAGATCGTGCAGACCAGGCGCATCGCGACTTTCCTTGATGACTCCCATGAGTGCCAAACGTAGTTCTGAGCTAGCCGGCGGCCAAGTGTCTCGGCCCATTAAACGCAAGCCCATCGTCCCACCGCTTAATGCAACGCCTCTCTTTCGTTCTGCGGTATCTAATTCTGGGTCGAAAAGGGCATGGGATAGCCGGCTGCAGAACAAGCCACTGCCAAAAAGATGAAACTCAAACTGAGCGTCGAGATGATCTCGAAGCTTGTGGGCATCAAAAAGTAGCCGCATGCATTCTGTGTTAATAATCCTGGCTTGAGCCTGAATCACCGGCCCAAATGATAGTCTTGGAATCAGGGACCAGTGAGGTGCGAGCTGCCCAACGGACATTGGGCCACCATCAAAGCTGCCAGAGAACAAGGACTCCAACGCATACAATGTGTGACCGCTGACTACGGGCGGCAAGACCGCTGGCCCGTCGAGTTGAGAAATCGATGCCAGGATCCGCTGCTCAATAACTTCTTCGGGTTTGCCAAAACAGTCGAGCTCTAGGCCTGTTGTAGAGATGCTTCGTAAGGAAGTATCAATGTCTGTACAAGGTTGTTGTTCATGGCTCAATGACTTGATCTGATTGACGGTATCCGACAGCCTCTGTTCGTAAGCAAGGACGTCTAATTCCAGGCGGGTGATATCTTCCCATCCAAACATCCAGTCGAGCCCTGGCGCTTGACTCTCGCCAACAGTCTGTGGGCGAGAGAGTGGGTGGTCATTGTGGTACGACCAAATGAACCTAAGATTCTTGCCCGTCTCGAACAGCAGTTTGGCTACATCATCTGGGAAGAATGATGGAACATTATCCTCCTTTAAGAAGTAATCGGCATCTTCTAGTTCATGTTCCGTGTTCTCCCCATAAACCTGCGTTTCGACAGTAACAAATCCCTTCCCACGCCCATCCTTGGAAATGGGAATGCCGGTCTCGGGTCTCAGGCCAACCCACTCCTCGGCAAACTCGAGCCAAGGCCTTGACACGGCTTGAAGTATATCTCTGGTGATGATGCGCAGGAACTCGTCACCGTACTCGGCTGTATGAGCCGCTTCGAATAACAGGGAAAGAAGCTTCTCGTCAGTGGTAGATCTGGAGACTTTGGAGATGAGCCTCCTAAAATACTGAGTGGTGGACCTCAAGGGGTAGACGCCCGCCTGCATTTGGATCAACGACCTGAAAGAGTGAGCTCTGGCTTCCAACCTGGATTGAACCGCACACAGAAGTCTATCCAGGAAGTTCGCCAGAGCCACTCTGCAGGGTGATGCGTGTGATGCGTAGGATTTCTCGATAAAGTTGCGGAGGAAGCGCGTGTTATTCCCACACTCCATACAGACTGAAGTCACACCTCCAAGTGCTTCGATCGAGTAGCCTGATAGTCTGACATCTTTCAGGTCCTGTCGGAATTCCCTCTTTTGAGGGTCCCATGAGAAGAGTAAGGAGCCGCGGCCAAGTGCAAGGGACACGAGACAACTGAGCAAATGGGAAGGGTCTAGAGCCGTATGATCTTCGCCCAGGCCAGCCGAGGAAGAAATGGCACCAGTAGAAAGTAGTTGATCGTATACTGCTGGGCCAGCCTCTGAGATGAAGACGGGATTTCGCGACGATTCTGGTTTGGCGTCGCCAGAGTAAAAAGTCTCCCAAGTTCGCAGCTGTGGTTCATCCTTGAGTTCATGAGACAGAGGAAGCCAAATATCTTCAGATCTTATATCTGATTGCTCTTCAGGGTCTGATGTACTCTCTGGCTGTGGAAGTATGGGTTGCGGAGCCAGGGAGCCAAGAGAAGCAGGCAGCTTGAAGATCCCATCATCTGGTAGCAGCAGACTCAGTGACGGTGGGTGATCTATGACCATGTCAGAATTGATCTTTTTTTTTTCTTTTTCTATTTTTCTATCTGAAAATCCTCGAGTAAAAAAAAAAAAAAAAAAAAAAAAAAAAAAAAAAAAAAAAAAAAAAAAAATCCTACTTACAATCTTCATTCAAATCGAGATGAAATGAGCCAATCTCATCGTCATCCGGGGAGGCAACCAACTTGAGACGCTTAGGCGACCTCCAAAAATCAGGTGTGTCAAAAACATTGGCTGGATGTTCTACGTTGGACATGACGAAAGCAAAATGTGGAATCGCAAGGCGCTTGATTTATGCAGAAAAAGAAAGAAAGACTGTAATCTGCCTCAACGTCGCCGACACTGAAAGTTCAAGGTTCGAGTTGCTCCAGTGGTTCGGTCACGACTCACGACAACATCCCGCTCACTTAGGCCGCAGTAGGTACGAATGTAGATAGGTAAGGTAGGTAGGTGGGACGCGTCGCGTTAACAAATAGTAAACGTCTGCCGATCCGTTCGGAGGATCCGAAATCCAGCTCAAAAGGTCGGAAGTGGGGCCGAGCTGGAGCTCCATTCTCGCTCGTGCGAAAGCGCCATTTCAAGAGAGTCAAATTGATTTCAATCAACAGGAATTGAACTTGTCTACATTTCGGGCTGTCAATGAATCTGCATTAAGTTTGTGATTGGAGTTGGAGACTTTCAATAATCAACACCCTTTAAACCTGAATTGCTGTCAACCGTCAACTCTTAACCCTTTGAACGACCTCTTCCACCAGAACTTGTGTGACACTCTCGCGCGCGGGGGCTCGCGCAGCTACCTCTCCACGGAAATTTACAATGCCCCCGAGGAAACGAGGCAGGTCGAGCCTGGCCACGACGGCGGCCGCGCCTCAGGAGGATGATGCGATGGAAATCGACACGCCCCAGGCGGCCTCAACCCCGACCACCACCGCGGCCCCGACAACGCACCCCACCGTCGACCTTACCAGCCCATGGACTGACGACCAGGTTGCGTCGCTCTTCAAGGGCATAATTCGATACAAACCTGCGGGCATGCACAAGCATTTCAGGATGATCGCTATCTCCGAGCACCTGAGAAAGCATGGGTTTGACCCAAACGTACTAAAGCACACTCGCATCCCCGGGATATGGGAGAAGCTGGGGACCTTCTACAACATCGATGTGATTGACGATCGCGAGAATAACATCCTCGACGACGAGAGCCTCGAGAAGAGATGGCTCGAATTTCGCCTGCCCGTCGGCGAGTACCATGAGCTTCAGGACCAACGACGTTATGGCGTTCCGGGAGAGGACGACACACCTGCGACCTCACCGGCGCAGTGGGATCCGGATCAAAGCCCAGATCCGCAGCCCAACCCAAAGACTGCAGCGCCTGCCGCCGCACCGACCAAGCGGAAGCGTGGAGAGCGCCTCTCCAAGGCTCGGTCTAGCACGGTAGAGGACTCGGACGAAGAGCCCACGACTCCACCCAAAGCTGCTCGAGGCGGAAGGGGTGGTCGAAGACGAGCCAGCGCAAGAGCAAAGGCTGAAAATAATGAGGAGGAAGAAGAAGACGAAGAAGAAGGACAGGAAGATGAGGATGGTGAGGATGAACAAGACGGAAGTGGCGATGATGATGTTGAGAACTCGAGCGAAGCTGAAGGTTCCGCGAGCGAAGAAGCAGAAGCTGCAGCGTCTACGGCAAAATCGACACGGGCTGCCCGCGGGCGTGGGAGAGGCGGCCGTGCTCGTGGTCGTGGTCGGGGAAGACGAGGTCGGGGTGGCTGATCATCCGGTGGAGACCACTGTTCCTTTTTGAATGGAAAGCTGCCTCCGGGCTGTGATAATATTGTGTTATAACAAAGCGGTGCGCACGCAAGCTACGCCTAGGTAGCATGTTAGCTACCTCAGATACCTACATTGTTGTATTTTTGTATTTTTGAGGCATTTTGTTTTGCCAAGGTCGAGATAATTGGTTATGCGGTAACAGGGAGGCCAGCCTAGTGTGGATGAAGGCTGACAATGAAATAATACACTTATGATACCCCCCAAGACACTCGTTCACACTAGCAGGTCCTCCGAGGAGATCTGAGAGCTATATGATGCTGATGCGCCTCAATACATACATGGACACTTAAATAAGCTTGTACCCACTTTAGCCTATCCTGTTGTATCGCTTAAGTCAATGTATTAAAGCAAATGCTATTACAATTTGGGGCGGAGTTATCAAGATAACCATCTAACATACAGGAGAGGTACAAGGTAGCTCAAGTACCTAAGGTAGCTGAGTATGGAACCATATAGGAGGTACCTAGGAAAATCGGTACGGTACCGGAGCTTACTGAGGTAGGTAGGGGGAAGGTACTTCGTACATGGAGACGTATAATGTAGCCCCACATAATTGTGGTGAATCGACCCCGCGTCGCGCGCCCACGCAAACTTATTTGGAACTCAAGCCAGCTGAGTCCTACGGGGCTCTGTCTACTTTTCATGAATGATTCGATACCCCCTCTTGAGCCTCTCAATTGATACCCTTGATTATCAAACGTGGAAAAGAGACATTATTTTAATCCACTGCTTAGAACCAGGCAAACCACCAACACAGCGTTCCCAATCTGCCACCATGTCTAGGTCCGCGTCATCTAGTCAGAGGAGCCTCTCTTTGACTGAAGAGCTTGAAAGATTGGAACAGTCCATAACCTTAACTCTTCAGGGTATGTTTCTGCATTAAAGTTTAAGCCAGAGGGAATTCACATCTCAGCTAATGATGCACCCCTAGAAATCGATAGCAACTTCAGCAAAGCTCACAGGATAATTACCACCAGTATCTTGCCCTTAGTAGAGCAGTATGGAGAGCATTCCAAAGCCGTCTGGGAAGCTTCTATGGTGAGAGAACATTTTTATTTTTTTAATTCTCTTTTAACTTTTTATTAATCGTCGTTTATTCTCCCCTCTCGTCTTTGTGGCCTCTTTGAACTCGAGACCACGACTGATGAAATGTTTTTGCCATATATCAAGTTCTGGAAGCAATTTTTTGAAGCTTCTGCCAACGTGTCTCTGTCAGGCTATGAAGAGCTTGCAAACGATGATGAGCCTTCAACGGCTGTCGAGGAGTCCACCGTGAACGACGACACCATCATCACGGCTCCTGATGAGAATGCTACTCCACGGCCTCGAAGCTCTAGCTACGATGAGTCGACGCTCGAGGAGGACAATGGTGACATGTCGCTCCTCACCGACGATGGAGCCGGCGATCTGTCAGGCAGCACCCCTCGCCCACCAGCCACAAAAACCATTGTACGACCACCCGCCCAATCGTCAGCATCCCAGCCACGTTTCGCAGGCTTGTCCTCACCGTATGAGGCCATGAAACGCGAGATGATGCGGGAGGCCGATCAGCCTCAGGGCGGCGATTATGAGGATGAAGAGTCGTCGGCATTTGACGAGTCCGAGTCAGAGCTCATCTTCCGCCAAAAGACGGCGCGCCTGCCCGACATGTCAATGTCGCCTCAAGCCTTCCTTGCCCGTGTATCACAGGATTCGCCAGAGAAAGGGGGCCCTGCCAAAGACCGCCTGCTACATCGCGTTCTCGATAAGAACTACCGTCTCCAAGCGACGCCGCACCGTGCCATGACGCGCGGTACGTCACCGGTGAGATGGAAGATTACCGAGAACGAAAAGGCAGGGTCGGGCAGCGGAAAGGGCCCGGAACAGCCTGAGCGCCAGCCGTGGGAAGACAGTCCCATGTCAAGTCCTGAGATGGCACCACCGACCCTGCGCAGCGCTGCCTTCATGTCCCCCGTCCGCGCCGCACATCGCATTGGCGGCAAACTTGAGGCTGTCTCGGCGGGACCCAGAACCCCCGGAGTCAGTGTGCAGACACCGCAAATGGGTCGCAAAACACGAGACGTGTTCCAGACGCAGGCACGCCAGGAACAGAACAAAACCCCGGCCAGGGACGAGATCACTTGGGAGAGTGATAGTGATGACGAGTTGTATGCAGGGATGAGCCCACCAAAGACTATTCAGTTTGCTCTTCCTGCTTCTCGTCTCTTGCAAACACCAGGTTAGTCTCGAGTGTAATTACAGTTTTGAAGTCTCAGCTCTTTTAACTCCTTTGACTTTTATTTTTAGCTCGAGAAGCTAGCAAACGTATTGTAGAGGACATACTCCTTACCGCTGGCGCTGCCCCTGACGAGTCCTCCGAGTACAGCCCAACCATAGTCAAGATGAACGCCAACATACTAGACGATTCTTTTTGAAGGCAAAAGACGATTAAGACAGCCTCAATCGGTGGCTCAGTTGGTTGGAGACGTTACCCAGCGGCGCCAGTAAATCACTCAAAGTGCCATAAATCATTATCTAGGAGAGTATGTATAGAGGGGACAATCCCCATTAAAAGCCTTCTGGAAGTTCATTCACAGTATTTTCAACCCGGCGATGTCACCTCGTGTGTGACGCCAAACTCCCTCAATCATTGTCTGTGTTGCAATCCCAACTCCATAACTGGGTGTGTAGCAGCCGCTACTAAGTACGTTTTCGGCGACGATAAAGCAAGTTGGTTTATTGACTTGGAACTTGCGGTCTTACTGCATGCCCATGCTGACTAGAGGTTGATGTTCATTTGGGATCGCAAGATGCTGGCAGAATCCGTGACCTTCTTGCGGTCTGCACTGTCTTTCTTGCTCTTGGAGGAGTCTTTCTGATCCTTGTGAGGCTTGGTGATGCTAGCGGCAGTCGAGGATGACATGATGGATGCGGAATCATCCTTGGTAGTGGCCGCGACGCTCTGGAAAGCTTGGTCTGGAGTTGTGTCTAGGTCAACATGCGTTTTGGGCTCAAGAGCTGCTTGTTTTGAAGCATCTTGGCCGCGTGCACTTACTGTTGGACATGTTGATGGACTTAGTGTATATCTGATTGGTGTAAGGATAGGAGGTGGAATTGTTCAGAGAACAGTGATAGTGTGATTGGGTTAGTTTGATGTGTTGTTTGGTATGGATGTTTAGATGCTGATGCTTTGATGATTTCTGGAATCTGAGATAACATCCTAAGACTGCCGTCTAGTTCTTATACGTTCTTGATATGCCCATTTCTCTCCCTCCATCACACGATACAAAGCCCGGCAAATACATTTTTTCCCCATCGGTGCTTACGAGGGTGGACACGCATCGAGACATTGATTCGCAAGCCTATCATTCTGATATTGGTGTATACTCATAGGGCGTCGACGCCGACAAGGGGGGGTAACAATGATTTGAGCTTAGCGTCAAGTACTCCACTGTAACATCCCCCAGGGGCTGAGCCACACCTGCTCATAGGAAAAAAAAAGTCGAGTTGGTAAGCATTCAAGGCCTTGTCCCACAAAAATGAGGTGCAGCCGACGAGCCAGTGTCGTTTCGCCAAGCTCAAGGGAAGCAAATGTGAGTCATATTGAAGAGCACCGTCATCATCCGGAATGTCTACCCCAAAATGGACTATGGCATTCAAGCTTCATTTCAACTCATAAGTGGATCGCATCTGACGCCGAGTGACGAGGTAATCTTAAAAATACCACAATGGCGACGCGGTCAGCCTCGAGCAATATTACGAGGCAAACCGGAGAAAAAAATCCGCAACTCTGGTGTAACCCACGACGTGTTTGATGGCATGTTGCTCGCATAATTCTTGCTTCTTCTTCTTCTTCTTGGTGACGCGGGCAGAATGAAATTATCGCGCAGTAGACTGGATAGGGTAGGTGACGCGCCTTTGCATGCCTTCTCGATGTAAGTAGGGCCAGGTAGGTGACGAGGCAATCTTGGCAGGTAGGCGAGCTTCGTAAGTCTTTCCCCCGCATGTAATAAGTGTAAGGCAATGTTATATCCTCACGATAGGTAAGTAAGGGACCTACCCAGAAGATTGTTTTTATCGAGATCTCGAATTCGATGCTCACTATGCGAATGTGTCCTGGGCCATGTTGTCTCCCAAATCTTACACTTTGTCTAGAGTACTTGGTTATTCACCTACCCACCTACCTAGGTAGCTACCTTGCGTAAAGGTAGATATCTACCTAGGGTGCGTATTTTACCTTGTATTCCTGACAAAGGAAAAGAAACCAGTTAGACAGAGGTGTAAACGGTCAGCGGTAGGTGTCGAGGTAGAAACTCAGGTTGTTTATCATGGATTGCGTGAAGATGAAGAGTTCATATCATAGAGCGTGTATTTTCTCTATTGGCATTGAATAGACAGACCCGTGGGCACCCACACCTATAACGTAATGCGACCCTGCTATTATCATCAGGTATGGCCCATTTGAATCACAGAAGAGAACGGTGACCAGAAACAAAAATGCAGCGGTCAGGAATCCACCCAGCATAGGCGGGCAAAGTGAAGTAAATATCGGAGACAATCCAAGTATGTAGCCACAAGATACTACCGAGCACTGTCTCTACACCACAGATAATTTGTTAGTGCTTCTCCGTGGAACAATAAAAGCCGATTGATCAGCTTGTCTTTCATCGAATGGATGGTAAGAGTCTGATCCGAAACGCATGTCAGTGAATGGCAACCAAGACTGCAATTCGTGGTCCAAAAAGCAAATACACTCAAGCCTGGATGAAGATCATTGGAATTGCGGCCAAGACGGTGTGCTGGACTGAGTCCTTAACACCAGGCGGGAAGGCCTTGAGTGGCTGACAGTGGAGATTGCGCGTAGGTGGTATGCATAGATCGCGATTTCTCGCCTGATGTCCTCAAGCCTTCCCGCGCCGAAAGAAATATTCTGCGATCGTCAACTTATACAGGGGTATTGAGGATGGAGGTAATGTGATGAATTTGTGCCCTTGCTTTGCAAAAAAGAGTCTGAATGTGAAACCGGGCTCATGAAATGGCCAGTGTTGCTCAAAAGTTGTACTGTATGGCAGCAGCGACAATAACAACTCCGGCGCAGTGGAGAATTTGACGATGTCATTGTTCTCGGACAGACAATCCAGTGAGTGTTGGGCCCCGAGCCAGTCGTGAATTCAAGAGTTAGTTTAAGTAAGCATATAATTAAGTCAAATGAAATCCATGTTGCACACGCTACAGTGGCTGTTCGGAGTGTCCCAGTGAAGTAAATGAAAGAAAGAATGGCTTAGTTACCTAGTTGAGCCGCGAAGCCCGATTCATCAAAAGATGAGTTTTGCCTCAAGGTGGGGCATTAGAAAGCATGCGTTCTTCCTTCTCATTGGTGGTAAGCACAGACCATGACTTCTTGGCCTTCGCGGCGCGGCTGACCAGGTCGTTCGTTGGTGGTGGCCGCTGCCTTGCCTGCCTGATGGAAACCGACGACGCACTTCGATTTGCCTTTAAGCCAAGTTACAAACTCAACCTTTTGTTTTCAACCCAGCCAACTCATCTGGAATCTAGACACTTATCCTAAATATTTCGGGAAACGCATGTAACGCTGTCGCCGCCATATTCCGGCCGATTAAAATTGATTGCCGTCGTTGTCGATAAACAGCCATCTCTACGGTAAACCGCTGCATCTCGAAGCTCCCCACCTTACCTAGGTACTCACGATACGATCTCCGCTGCATCTCGAGCAGCCGTAGCAGGCTACCCTGCTTTTGCAAAACCCCACAATAGTACACCCATTCTAGCACCTTTGAAACGACCGCATCTCGTTGTCACTGGCGACTTGGCCTTTCGTGTTTTTCTCGAATCGGCAACCAACTTGCCCCCGCGCTCGGGTTCGGACACCGCGTGCATTCGACCCTCAGCTTACCGAATCCCGGAGAACAAGACCAACAGTTCCCATGATGGCGCCAGCCTCACGGGCACCGCTGGGCGTCGGGTCCGGTCGGGATGATATCGAAGTCACGTACGTACGAACCTCGGCATCGCTCGCGCCTGCGTGCCCCGCCTCCGGTCCGGAAATGCTCCCAGAAATGAGACCTAATCCTAACTGGTTCTCACAACAGGTGGAACTATCTGCAGAATGGAATCACTAGGATCATGAACAATTTACAAGATGGCATGACGATGGAGACGGTAAGCCTTACATCTGGTGAATTTCAATCATGCCGAACCTTGCTAACCGACGTCATCGCTTCAGTACATGGGTATCTATACGTGAGTTTTGAGAAGAGACCCGTTCGACTTGAACAGCATACTAATGATAGCATGCAGTTCCGTACACAATTTCTGCACCTCACAGAAGGCTCTTGGCTTTGCGAATTCGCCTGGTCCTCCAGCAGCTGCGCATAGAGGAGGTAAGCTGGCCAGAAGCATCGGTATGTTGATGGATAAGAATTGGGCTAACCATCCCCAGCGCATCTTCTTGGTGAGGATCTCTACAAGAAGCTTATGAAATACCTGAGCGATCATCTCGAGGACCTGCTCGTCCAGTCCAAAGCCCACACTGGCGAGGCTTTGCTTAGCTTCTACATAAGAGAATGGGATAGATACACGACGGCAGCCAAGTACATCCACCACCTCTTCCGATATCTTAACCGCCACTGGGTCAAGCGTGAGATCGATGAGGGCAAGAAGCACATATTCGATGTTTACACACTGCATCTAGTTCAGTGGAAGAATGTCTTGTTCGATAAAGTTCACGAGAAGGTGATGGACGCCGTCCTTGCGTTGGTTGAGAGGCAACGGAACGGAGAGACCATAGAGTACGGCCAGATCAAGCAGATTCTAGACTCTATGGTCTCGCTAGGCCTGGACGAAAACGACGCGTCCAAGACCACTCTGGACTGCTACCGTTTCCACTTCGAGAAGCCTTTCATCGCCGCTACGGAAGCGTATTACCAAAAGGAGAGCCGCGCATTTGTCGCGGAGAACACTGTGGTTGAATACATGAAGAAGGCCGAGGCGCGTTTGGAAGAGGAGGAGGAGCGAGTCCGAATGTACTTGCATCCCGACATTGCGGTGGCATTAAAGCGCTGCTGCAACACTGCCCTGATCGCCGACCACTCTGCGATTCTCAGGGACGAATTCCAGGTACTGCTGGACAACGACCGCGAGGATGATATGGCGAGGATGTACAACCTTTTAGCCAGAATCAGTGATGGACTAGACCCACTGCGTCAGAAGTTCGAAGCCCACGTGCGACAAGCTGGCCTAACGGCCGTGGCCAAGGTTGCATCCGGCCAGGGCGAGAAGCTGGAGCCAAAAGTCTATGTGGATGCACTGCTCGAAGTCCACACCCAATACCAGGGACTGGTCAAACGCGCATTCAACGACGAGCCAGAGTTTACCCGATCTCTTGACAACGCCTGCCGAGAGTTCGTCAACCGAAATGACGTCTGCAAGTCCGGATCCAACAAATCCCCCGAGCTACTTGCCAAATACACGGATGTTCTCCTTCGCAAGAGCGGCAGTGCCGTTGAGGAGGAGGAGCTAGAGAACACTTTGAGCCAGATAATGACTGTCTTCAAGTACATCGAAGACAAGGATGTCTTTCAAAAGTTCTACTCCCGCATGCTGGCCCGTCGTCTCGTGCATACCAACTCATCCTCAGATGACGCAGAGACTAGCATGATCAGCAAACTGAAGGAGGCATGCGGCTTCGAGTACACAAACAAACTGCAACGCATGTTCCAGGACATGCAGATTTCGAAAGACCTCAATACGGGTTTCCGTGAGCATGCCGAAAAGTCCGAGATGAAGGTTTTGGACTCACAATACGCTATTCTCGGAACTGGATTTTGGCCACTACAAGTCCCCAATACTGCTTTCAACCCACCGGCGGTCATATCCGAGGATTGCGAACGGTTCACACGCTTTTACAAGAACAAGCACGACGGCAGAAAGCTCACTTGGCTCTGGCAGCTGTGCAAAGGTGAGGTTCGAGCCACCTACTGCAAGCAGAGCAAAGCGCCCTACACCTTCCAGGTGTCCATGTATCAGATGGCTATTCTTTTGATGTTCAACGACGGCGACCGTCATACGCACGAGGAAATAGCATCCACTACTTCTATGAACAGCGAGACCATGGATCCCGTACTAGGCCTCTTGCTTAAAGCCAGGGTTCTTCTGGCCGACAGTGATAAGCCCGGTCCAGGGACGACATACAGCCTGAATTACGATTTCAAGAGCAAGAAAGTTCGCGTCAACCTCAACATTGGCTTGAAGACAGAGCAGAAGCAGGAAGAGGTAGAGACAAACAAGACAATTGAGGAAGACCGAAAGCTTCTTCTCCAGGTCAGTATATACTCGCAATTTTCTTTTGGCTGCGTGCGTATCTCTGCTTGTGATGCTAACATCAATCTATTTTGTGACAGTCGGCCATTGTGCGGATTATGAAGGCTCGTAAACGTATGAAGCACAACCAGCTGGTTAGCGAGACCATCGGTCAGATCAAGGGACGGTTTGTGCCCAAGATTCCGGACATCAAGAAATGCATTGAGATTCTTTTGGACAAAGAATACCTGGAGCGTTTGGAGGACGACGAGCTCGGCTACCTGGCCTGATCGAAGCGAGGGATCAAGGGAGCTTTGTGGGCAACACTCGTAATGGAAGCTATCACAGGGATTCGATAAGCCTCCGATATTTTTTTTAGTGGATGCAGGCTCGCTTGGGATCTGGTTACGATTGAAGGTCTTGAGATACAAGCAATGCACGGGTATGAAATCGATGAGGATCTGGGATCATGGCAAGGAAGCCAGGAAGTGACGGAGGCCAGGAGCATCTCTCTGGGCGGAACATACATTCGCAATCAGCATTGCAAACTTGTACTTGAATACCCAAAATTGCTACACTTGTGGCTGTTACTTTTGAGGGTGGCTGCATACTCGTACTGAGTATCAATATTTGTTTTCCCCTGAGCCTCTCATAGGAACCCTCCTGATTTTTATGAAAGGGATGAGGCCTGTCGGCTGGAGTATTTATTATTGGAGGCAGGGCGACTGTAATAGCAATTTCTCCATGCAGATTGCTTGAGCTGCAGCCGACAGCAGTCAATTCTATTATTTAGCGATCATATTAGCCCCACGCATTTGGCTTCCTCACCAGGGACTGTTAAGCTGAATCCCGATAATTAACCAGGACGTAAGGTGCGTCAAAATTGGTCGGTATTCGCATAGGTAGGTAAGTTAAACGTTCCCGTGGTTATCCTGGTTGGTTCTAAAAGTTACTGCGAGTTATTAGAACTGACTGATTTATAATTGGTTCCTTTATTATAATTTTTTTTTTAACCATTGAGTTGAGAAATCAGTCGTGCACAGATGGTTCAGGTAAATCACCTACTCCGTAAGGAGCTGAGTAATGGTGAAGGCGACATTGAAAAGAAAATAACGTTGGGTAAAGGGTTACACCGGCACCTCATACCTCGTATCTATCTACTTACAGTTTGTATTGCGTTCACTAGTTTTAGCTTCGTATCTACAATGTGCTCTGAGTCTACCGTAGGTCCAGACCAGACCCCCCCACAGATGCCAAGGGTTTCGTCGATGATATGGTACTGCACAAGTGCACATACCACCAATAAATGCTTAGCATCCCCAGGTTCTTGGTTAGCAAAAGACCAAGAACTGTTTGGCTTGGCCTTTCCTTAAAAGCTTGGCGTTTGATCAGACCCTGCGAGGTCTCACTTTTCTTGCCTACCGAAGAGATGTTCGTGAGAACTTGCCTTTCAAATTACAAAATACTACCTTATTTCGGTTCGCTTCTTGCCAGAGAATTCTCCGCAATTGTGGTCTAGGTAGGGGGTTCGCCTCGTTTTCTTGGTCGCACATGTGGGGCGGGACGACTCCGTAGTCTCCGTCTGCTGTAGGGGAAAAAAAAAAACGAGAACGAGGCAATTAGTGCCATCGGCTTAGGGGACATCCGGAAGTCGGGGTGTTAGAATGGGTCCTGCAGAGAACAATGACCTTTCGCTTGTTGGCATTCTGCCACATCGTTTTGTGGGAAGAGGGCTCCCCCCGACTTTGAATTCGACTGCTCGTGGTCTCAACGATTGGTGAATGGGGCATGCCATGTCATGTCAGCTGTCAAAAAAGGAAAAGGAAATAAAATGACTTGATGCACCACCGACGTCCAAATGCGTTCGCTTGTCATTACACATGCCAGAAATTAGGGAAAGGAGGGGGGAAGGGAGCCGTAAGCAACATGCGCATGGCATCCGCGGGTCTATCATGTAGGTAGAAAAACCGGCTTAGGAGTAGATGAGAGGTCAGCACGTCCAGCTGCAGGGACTTTTTGTGTGTGTGCGCGCGCGCGCGAAGTGTGGATGTGTGCCTCACGCCGCCTGTGCCTGACTTTCAGGTTCAAAATGGCCTGGCCCAGACCCTCTGGATTGTCGAAATCTTGACCTTTCCTGATTTGGAAGCACAAAGGAACAAAAAAGAATCAACCCAAGCCTCCCCTGCGCCCAGGGATCACACATCACACCCGCTGAATGGTGGCTTGTCAATCGGACTCGGCGGGTTGTTCCAGAGCTTGGCGATGGGTGCTGATCTAAAAAAACAATGCTTGGCGCAGTCGCATCCACACATAATCCTGCGCCATTATTCAAGGCTGTCGATATCTCACCAAGCTAGTACAGCTGACGATTCAAGGCATGACAATTGTACTTTAGACATTATCATTCTTGATATGATATTTTAGTTACTTGCAGTTTTGTTGCACTTTGTGACTCTTGGAATATAGATCGCTCCCTATAGTCGCCGGAGGTACCGAGGGAGGGCTTGCATTTGTGCTTTATGTTATGCATACCCAGAAGTACCTAGCAAGCTGGGCATTTTTTGCGTTCCGAAGGACCTAAATTTTCCCTGTATTTTTGCGAAAGTCCTTTGCAATATAAATTCCAGGTTATGTTCGAAGTTTCCTATATTGCTCCTGGACCTCTTTGTCTCAATGCACTGCTGAAGTCGGGTGTCACCCACTATGCCAGCCTGCCTACCTACCTGGACCTTTGTGTTGTTGCGCACTGACCTGGGATCCAAGTCTGGGACTACCCAAAAAGCTTAGCTTCAAGGCTACCGAGTTATGGCCAATGATAAAGGCCTGTAGGTCCACAATATCAAGTCCCCTTTCTGTGCTCCACCGAACCCATGTTTCTGGGGGTTTGGTCGAGAGTCGGCCGGCATGTTTCTTTTCCCTTTGTTTGTTCATCTTACCACCCCCTCCAACCCCTTGCCTATCCGACGAAACCAGTGTTTTTTTTTTTTTTTTTTTTTTTTTTTTTTTTTTTGCGCCGGCTGGTTTTCTTCGCGCTGGTCGAAACGGTTGCAATGACCATTTGATTACCAACCGATTAATTTGCGGTCTGCCCCCAAAAATTTGACAATTCCGATGGTCGCAGTTCGTCAAATCTCCTCGGGTCTACCTTTATTAAAATCAGGAAATGCGGCATTATGGCAGCAAGTGCTGCCAACGACTTGCCACCGTGCCTGCCCTATTGAGTAGAGAGTTAAGGCCGTCCCCAGAAATGGGCCAGGCGCCCTTAGTTTTTTTAAAATTACGTCTTTTTTTTATAGATTTCCTAGATAGTGTCGCATTTCAGTGCGAGTCACACTCACTGATCTCCTAGGGCGGTTCATTTGACGGGCATTAACCAGTCTCGTTCGTTTCCATACTACTCCATACCTCACAAAAAGTACCTACACATGTGATATTTACTCATGATTTCATGCATCTACACAAACACGCGAGCGAACCAGTTCAGTTCTTTGGGGCATCATTGTAAGCTAGACCTGCCAATGTCACGTCGTTGGTGAATAGACGCTGAAGTTGCTCGGGTCAGTCCAAGCTGAGGCGGGTTTTGAAAGCCATCTGCAGCTGCTGCGCCCACTAATGCTGCTAAGTTGAGCCAACTCTAGGTACGGATCCACAACCGTCGAACCCCGGGGCCTGCGAGACAAGCACACCCACGACTAGTCTCACCACCCCCAGGGGGTGCACCCCTGCTTGCGCCATCCTTCTAGATTCTGGTTCCTGGATTCATATACCCCGTCCACCCCAGATGAGAGAGCTACCGTTGCAATGGCGTTGCCTCAGTTCTACGCACATTGTTTTTCTGGGCTTCTCCATGGCTCTCTTATATCTTTTTTTCCTTTTGTTGAGCCTGGCGAGCTTAGCCCAACAAGCTGAGCTCGCCGAATATGTCTTCACTAATACCGGTTCCGAAGGTGGAGGGAACACCTTCCCTGGCGTATCAGAACCCTTCGGCATGGTGAAGCTTGGCCCTGATGTCTTTCAGGACAAAGTTGATGCATACTCGGGCTACTTGCCCAATGGAAAAATCCAGGCATTCAGCATGCTTCACCTCAGCGGCACCGGCGGAGCTCCCAAATACGGTGTCGTGGCTCAGATGCCAGCAGTAGGAGATATCACCAACCCCCTCGATGACTTCTCGGCAGCGCGAGATGTGCCCGACATGACCGAGGTCGGCTATTACAAGTCAAGCCTTGCGACTGGCATCATGGTGGAGCTGGCAGCCTCTTCTAGGGCTGGCATGCTTCAGTACACTTTTAATTCTTCGGGTTCGACCCCGCGAAATGTCATCGTCGACGTCTCACACGTTCTTCCTTCGTACAGGGGAATGGGACTAGGCCAGAAGTATCTCGGCGGCAGCATAAGTGTAGATAGGGACAACTCGGGAAAGGTGAAATATAGAGGATCCGGCTCGTACGACAACGGATGGAATCGAGCTCCCAAGTGGACCGTCTATTTTTGCGGCACCTTCAACTCTTCTGCTACCTTCAAGACGTTTCTCGGCAACAACGCTTCCGGTAACACCTTGTCCAAGTTGTCGAATGACAACAAGGTTGAATCGGAGAACCGCTTGGGAGCCGTCTTCACCTTTGACGACGCCAAAGTGGTCTCGCGCGTGGGTGTTTCGTTCATTTCAGAGGACCAGGCATGCACAAACTTGGATCAGCAGATTCCCGAAAGCATGTCGATCTCACAACTGCGACAGCAAACAAGGGATGTCTGGAACACTAAAGTCCTCTCCAGAGTGACTTCAAACGACAAAAACACCACCAAGTTGCGGCAGCTATACACCTCCATGTACTTCATGCACCTAATGCCTATCAACAAAACCGGAGAAAACCCAGAATGGAAATCGACCGAACCATACTATGATGATATATTCACTCTCTGGGATTTGGTAAGTCTTGCCGGGTCTGAGCGGAAAATAACACGTTTAACTGACACATGGTGTAGTTTCGCTGCACCACTGCTCTGCTTCATGTCTTTCAGCCCACAGTCTACGAAGAATTCATTCGATCTTTGATTGACACCTGGCGCCATGATGGTTACCTACCTGATGCTCGGTCTTCTTTTTTCAATGGTGCGACACAGGGAGGAAGCAACGCGGACACGGTTCTCGCCGACGCTTATGTCAAGGGCGTCCGTGGCCAAGTTAACTGGGAAGATGGGTATGCAGCCATGGTCAAAGACGCCGAGGTGGTGCCGGTGTCGAACAATGACCCTCGCGACAAGACAGGTTCAACCAAGGAAGGAAGAGGAGCATTACCCGATTGGAAAGAACGGGGATTTATCTCTACCAAATACACAAGATCTGTGAGCCGGGCAGTGGAGTATGCCCAAAACGATTTTGGCCTTTCACAGGTCGCTAAAGGCTTGGGAAAGACGGACGAGGCTGAAAAGTATATGAATCGATCGCGAAATTGGAGGAACCACTGGAACAAGGACATGAAGGCACTTGGGTTTTCTGGTTTCCTTGGACCAAAGGGCGAAGATGGGCTATTCCAGGAGCAGGACCCCTTGAGTTGTCGCGGCTGCTACTGGGGTGACAATTGTAAGTCGTGAATATCTCCATCGACACTCGCAAGCGTGACTGGCCGCTGACATGAAACAGACTACGAAGCACTGCCGTGGGAGTACACCTTTGGGGCTCATCACGACATCAACACATTAATTGACTACTCAGGGGGTCAGCGGAACTTTACAAGCCGCCTTAAGTGGACTTTCGAGCCCAATGTCCGTCCTACGGGCCACGAGGGATTCAACAGAATGATCTTTAACCCCGGCAATGAGCCGAGCTTTACAACACCCTATCTTTACAACTTCGTGGGTCGTCAGGATCTGACGGTCAACATCACACGCTACCTCGGAAAGACTTACTATGGTGTTCGGCCTAACGGCTTGCCGGGCAACAGTGATGCCGGTGCCATGGAGTCGTGGCTTCTTTGGGTTATGCTGGGTCTTTACCCCATGACAGGGCAGACAACTTTTCTCATCGGCTCACCTTGGCTTGACGATATCACAATTTCGTTGGCGGACGGAAAGTCCCTTCAAGTTACCTCCACAGGCGGTTCCGAGGATTCGTTCTACGTTCAGAGTCTCAAAGTCAACGGGGAGAACTGGACAAAGTCGTGGGTTACCTGGGACGAAATATTTGCCAATGGCGGAAAGCTCGAGTTCACCCTTGGCCCAGAGCCATCCAACTTTGGTGCCATCAGCGCCAAAAGCCCAGCGCCTCCCAGCCCGGCGAGCGAGGCCAAGTTGGGAGAAACATACATGGGTTCCTTGGGTGGCTACCCTGCCAACATGAATAAAGGTAGTCCTTCGTGGCTCATTCCTGTGGCTGTCACGATCCCGATAGTCGTTGTGGCAGCGCTCGCCATCTGTGCCATATTCTTCATCATCCGCAAGCGCCGTGCAGCCGCCACACAGAAGGCGTTGGCTTCCGGCTCGGAAACTCCCGAATCCGGAGAGGGTGCTCTTACACCAATGACTCAAGCAGTTGGCGCTTCCAAGGCGAATATTAAGGTCGAGGTTGTGAACGCGGCGCCTCTAGACTCAACTCACGGTGCCAATCCAATACAGCTACCTCCACCTATCGCCGGCAGGTGAACACCTAGCTGGTTTTCCTGATTTCATCTGTGCATATCCAAAGGAATAATTCTCTCTCTGAACATAATCCCTTGTTGGGACACAGCACCAATCTTCTGCTGCTATTTTTCTCACCATGTTTTTTTTTGGCGGCGTTATTATCCGGAGATACCCTGAGCAATCTTGGCTCATTTAACTCATTAATATCTGTGTGTTTTTTTCACGACTGCATAGCTTGGCGCAAGGAAGGGGTCTGAAAGAAAATCAAAGCATTATCATTATCAGAATTGCATCAGCGTTAGACAACCTTATTTATTACAGTACAAAGACCCTAATTTCCCACATAACGATCCCTAAGTGGCTTGTAGTGACACCTTTCTGCTCGACGAACATATGAGGATAAGCTCGTTAGTTTGGGCTTGAGATACCCTGATGGCATAGAAAATTACATAACCAATAGGTATGCTTATTACTGAGTTTCTTAACATGTTTTTATTTTATTTTTTTAGTTATTTTTTTTTTAACGTTTTGAGGGTGACTGGGTGGCAATTAAATGCTATTCTCCTCTGAATGCCCTACATCAATCAACCCTGTAGCCAAAACGTGCCGATACTCCAGAGGCCTTGGGGACAACTCAATGGATCGAAAATTAGGCGACATCCCAGTTCCCCATGTCGTCAGCCGCTTCGTAGTCCATGTTCTCATCATCATCATCATCATCGTCTCCATTGCTGTCTCGCGGGGAACCATGATCCTGGGTGCCGTCGTTCATTGCATCGTCGTTACCATCTGCCGCATCTCTGGCCTCGGGACCCTGGTGTCCAGGGCTCGGTTTCGAGCTGCTTGCCGTCGTCTCGGCGGCCGAGTTGGGAACCCAGGCCAGCTCGATTGGCGCTTCTATGCCGGGTATGCCTTTGCCGCTAACCAGGCCGTAGTAGAAAGTCTCTGCCGTTTTCCGGTCGCTGAAGGAAACATGCGCCACGCCACCATCCTGTACCTGGATCTCCTTGAACTCGCCGACCCCCTAGAAGTAACGAGTGTTCTGGTCAGTAAAACCGAAGCTAGTAGAAAAAGCCGCAGCTAAAAATAACAGTAGCAGCCAGAAAATTCTTGCGACGACGCGCAGGGCCTGTCAATAACTTACAAGAAGGTACTGTCGGAGGGCCTCATCCTTGTCCGCCGTGGAGAAATCAACGCCAGACACGGCGACCCGCTTGGGTCGATGATCCAACGAATACATGGCGTATGCGGCGTGATGGTTGCCCCTCCCCCGACCTCGGTGTCCTCCCCGAAACCCAGCTCTCGGTGGGTACGTGCTATGGTGCGGTGCGAAAGGATAACCCCCACGACCGCGGCCCCTGTACCCACCGCGACCGCGATATGCAGGAGGCCAGGACGACGTTTCTGCCGATTCTTCCGGGTTGAGACCCATGGACCTTGCCTCCTCTTCTAATGCTGCCAGGGTTGCACGTAGAGCCCTCGTCTCTTCACTCTCGGGCTTAGAAGATGAGCCGGCATCCGTGGAGAAAGTGACCTCTGGTGACAATTCACGGTTATGTCGGTTGCCCGCGCCCCGAGCGGCAAGCTTGGCCCTGAGCTTCTTACGCTCCTCATGAAGCTCCTTTTGCCGCTGCTCCAAATCCTGGCGCTGACGCTCCAGTTCCTCCCTCTTCCGTTTCTTCTCCTCGAATACCTTTTGCGCCTCCTCCTGCCTGCGCGCAAACTCCTCCATGTCCACCTCAGGCTCTGCAGCATGATGTTCTTCGCTCGTATCGGGATTACCACCGTTTGCTGTGTGTGCGATTTCGGTGTTGTTTCCGCCGGAATTTCCGTTGGTTCCCGCAGGTTTCCCCAGCTGTTCATCATCGTCCTCCTTGCGCCAAAATACCCTGACGAAGCGATTGTCAAATATCACCTTTGGTGACCTATATGCCGCGTTTGCCGATGCCCAGGTCTCGTATTCAACCACTGCCAACCTTTTGTAAGGCTGCATAGACACCGAAACGATGGTTCCGAACTGGGAAAAGAATCCCCTGACATCCTCCTCGGTGAAGTTCTCTTCGGGAATGTTCTCAACCACTATGGTGGAGCGGCTCTTATCGTGAACAGGGCCCTCAGCCGATAGCTGTGAGCGTCTTCCACCTTTGCCTTTGGGCGCTTTTGCCTGGCGATTTTCCATAGGAAACTGGGGTTGTCTGCCATTGAAGGGGAAACCTGGCAGCGGAGGAAGGTCCATTGGCATCTGACCATTACCTTGAGGTAACAGCAATGCCGCATTTGTAGGATCATACCCTGTAAGTAAAGGTCAGTTAACGATAAAAAAAAAATCATCCAAACGTCAACTGGTTCCCGACAAAACTAAAATTCCGAGGCGCATACCATCAAATTGGCCAGCTGGCTGCGGCACCAAGTCAAAGCCTGCCGGAGGGCCATGTTCGAACTTGCACGTGTTACCTCTTGTACAGTAGCCCTGCGCATCATAGTCCCTGCATCTTGCTCGCCTGGATCCTTGCCCCCTTCCTGACCTCTGGAATCTCGGCGCAGTTCCACCGGCAGCTAGTGCTTGTTGCTGCTGCGCCATGAAGGCTTGCATCGACTCCAGCATGGCCAGCGGGTCGTACTCAAAACCAACACCCTGCGCTCCGGCACCTGGCATGCCAGAATTTGTGCTCGGGTAGCCATTCTGGCGTCGCGCTTGCTTGCCCCTTCCTCCATCGTACGTGCGCTCGCCATTAGATTGTGAGTTTGGGTCGTCGAAATCGCGATACGGTCGTTTGCGCGACTGATTGCCGTGAGGAGCGGCGAAGGCTGCTGCGGCCGGAGGTGGTGGAACGGTGGCATAATACGCTGAGGCTGGGATCTGAGGTGGTGGTGGTGGTGGTGGTGGCGGCGGTTGTGCCTGAACCTGCGGTAGCTTGGGAGCCGGAGGAGCACCTGGCAGGAAGGACTTGTATGCTATGGCTGCGAATACGTCGTCGAGGAACACGGTTGACTCTGGAGCGTAGCAAAAAGGGACAGCGTTAGCAATGATATGAAGCGCGGGAGGAATCGCAAGGGAAGTGTATGGATTGATATGTCCGGGAGGTGACCGACCTTCTTTGAGGAAGTCAGGAATCTCCTCTTCACAAATCTTCCGAACCTCCTCGGGGCTACCGTCATGACGCAAGAGCGCAAGCACATAGTCTGCTAGAACATCGGGGTCGGCATCGGATCTGAAGCGCGTAATCGAAGTGCAAGTTGTCAGCATTGAATCATGTGAGCTTAATTGGTAAATATACCTGAATGGAAGAGCTTGCGACGAACGTGTTCTCGAGGCGCTTTACGATCCATTCCTTGAGAAGGGCAGCTTCCTCATCCGAAAAGTGCATGTTGAGCGGAATATGATGGGGGGAAAAGGGCAGCAGCGGCCCACAAATTATGGCTGGTAAATCATTAATTGATTGATCACCAGGTTGCCTCGCATCAATTACAGATATATCGCTAGCAAAGGATGTGATTGAAAAGATGTATCGTGGGTTGTGGTGTGTTTCTGACAAGCAGTTGAGACATGCCATGGATTTTCAAAATGTTTACCATGGCGCGGGCCGCGCCAGGATGAAGGCTTCAGGCTTGTACTGGCCCCACTGAGGTGCAGATGAAGTCCAGTCAGTACCTTGCCTTAGCTCTCTGAGGTACCCACTTATTGTGAGGTATTGGGCATTTATTATCTAGCAAGCTTAGTTCGCTTCGGATCTCTACAACACGAAACCTCCCGTAGAAGAAGGCAGAGACGCTTCCTTGCGGGGCCGCAACGGTACACCTCTCACCACTTATCCAGCAGTTAGTTAGTTTTTTAGTTAGTTTAGTCGATTAGTTATCAATCATATTTGCCCCACAGATATGTAGGTGTTCATACGGATGGGTCTTAAAAGTGGCTGGTAACTGCTAGAATTGACTTCTTTATAAGTGGCCCCTTAAACTTTGAGGCAAACTCGGCCAGGCTTTTCATACTGGGAACGTGCGTCATGAAAGAAATATAGGTATGCAAGGTATCTTGTGATCCAACTGCTTATTTCGCATCCATCCTCTGCCGGCTGTGGGCACTATCTTTAAGCTACATCGTAGCCTGTCAAAATTTAGAGGAGTTCTTCCGCACATAGAGTCAAATACTCATAATTCATAGTACCTAGGAAGGTCAAACATCCTGCCTAGACTTTTTGGCACTTCAGACAGGCACATGAGTGAATAAATGGCTGACACTTTCTCCATTGTGTGTACGCCGGATAGCCTAAAGTAAAAGTTCACGTCAGACTGCAATCTTAATATCCCATATTAAGTTCCGAGATCTTACCTCTGCAATGGTTGCTGAGACATCAATGACACGAATCTTCGGGCACCTGTCAACTTTGTTGCCCAGTGGTACAGTCTAGAGAGGCGTGTGAGCAAACATATTAGCTTTGCCTATGTAGTTTGCATGAGTATCCATCATTCTTACGTTTGTAACGACGACCTTGGACAGGCACGAGTTGTTGAGGTTCTCAATGGCGTTTCCGCTCAAAACTGTAACGAGTTATTCAGTCAGTCATCATCAATAATCGATCAAAAGTGCACCGTTATCGATAGGTTTTGATGCGTTTTCGAGCAAAAAACATACTGCCATCTGTTTCAAAAGACTTGTTAGCTATAAGAGCTCATTAGCAATCACCTCAGGCGACACTTACGGGTTACAATTGCAACCACCTCTGCTGCTCCGTGGTCCTTTACAGTCTGCGCTGCCTTGCTCAGAGTGCCGCACGTGTCGGCCATGTCGTCGACCTATCCCATGTTTTAGTAATCTTTCAAGATCCAGTAATCTGAGATAATTCGTTGTGAGCTTACCAGGATGGCAATTTTGTCCTTGACATCACCAACAAGAACCATGCGCCCCACAACGTTGGGTCGTGGACGCTCCCTGTCAGCCACGGGAGCTTACTGTCAGTATTGATGTTGCCCAATTTTCAATATCGTCAGTATAATTCATCAAAGGTTGGCCCATACTTGTGAATGAGGGCGAAACCGAGGTCTAGACGGTCCGCAATGGAAGTCGCTCGCTTTGCTCCACCAGCGTCAGGCGAGACGATGACACATTTCTCGACGGGCAGGTTTTCCCTGATCCAACGCAGTACAGAGGGTTCCTGAGTGTGTCAGCTTGGTAGGAGCAATCAGGTGTATGCGTGCTCTTACAGCGTATAGGTTATCCACAGGGATGTTGAAGAATCCCTGGATTTGGGACGCGTGCTATTGACGATAGACAGTTAGCGGCCTATTAAAGCTCCACTCGCCCCTGAATTGCACGGCAAAATCTTCTTACCAAGTCCATCGTGATGACATGATTGCAGCCAGCCGTTTGCTGTTAAGCCAGTATTAGTCATGCGTAGCCAAACAGACATACACTGTGCCGGCAGCCTTTGGCGACAGTTGCTGAGACTCTTTAGGTTCCCGATCAACATACAATCATGTTCCTATTTTTTTAATATTAGAACTTTGTACAGTACTTTGTCTCAGGGAACTATAAACTCACGCGATAAGCTTGGCCGAGATAGGGGCTGTAGAGATAGATGCCTGTCAGTATCCATCAAGTCTATAGACTTTGATTTGAGTAGAGGAGCATACCTCGTGACCTATCCTTCTTATCTTGGCGAGCTATAGTTCAAGTTAGGCCTCATAATAACATAGACTCTGGGAAATGCCGTGAAAACACGAACCGTATGCTGCATGTTAAGCGTCAGCCATTGTCACCAAATAGTACCAGAAGTCTATTATGCATATCAAACGTAGGAGCACTCACGGAAGTTGGGAAGAACACTGCAAAACAAGTGGAGGAAAGAAACTGTTAGTAATTGCAATACATGTACAGGCTTTATGTGATAGCCGTACCAAGTGATTCTCCTTGCGGAAGCAGTACGGCAAGCTGTTGAAATATGTTAGTGGAAGACATTTCGATATTGATAGTTGATAGTGATGACTTGCCGTGTGTCATAATGAGGAGCTCCATCAAGCCTGGCTAGTTGTTAGTCCGCGGCTCAACTTTGTAAAGCAGTGTCATCGGAGCCGGCAAGTCGCACCATCGTTTATGTCACCGGGCATGGTTGACTGAATGATGAACACATCTTCGTCGCGAACAGACTCGCCCACAGTGACACTTGTCTCTTGATTCGAGTAGTTCAAGCTCAAGGTCTTTGCAATCTCGATACCAAGCCTGGAAGAAATTAGACCGTGTCATTAGCCCCATGGGTATTTTTCTGGTACCGTAAAAGGCAAGTAAATGCCTATGAGAACCTACCTGTCGGCAACCAAACGCCCCAACAACATGCTGTGAATGACGATGTTAGCACACATCTCATAGAAAGGGGGGTTATTTTATAATTCACAGGTAGAAAATAGTAGTGAGAACATGATAAATAAATGAAGAACAAAAAGAAACATCAAAGGTATCCCGTACTGAGAATTGCCGCTAAGCAGCTTGATCGAATTTGACGTCGAAGACATGATGTTGGCCGCTCAAGAGACGTCGCACTTGTTACAAGCTATTCTGGCCAGGATCAGCAGTAGGCGAGGTGTCTGCAAGATAGAGTTGCGACAGGAAAAATCTACACAAAGCAAAGTATTAGGCAAGGTATGTTGTGCATGTAAAGAAATGCCTGCAAGGAGTGCAAAGAGAAATCAAAGGCTGGGCGGACGACAATTTTTGGTGGAGACAGACAAGTACGTACCCAATTACTCGAGACCGCCTGCCAAAAATTTGCCCCCGATTTCATGCCCCGCGGTTACATGCTTAAACTTCAGGGATCAGGCCCCCAGAAAAACGCTTCCCAGCCTTGCAAGCCCAGTTCAGCCAGTACTCATTTACAAGTAAGTACCGACATTGTGCTACTTTTCATACGTACCATGCCGTTCTAGACCTAGGTACCTAAGTATTTTCCTCACTCTTTTTATAGATTGTTGTCTAGTAAGCAGGCTTGAGAATCACTAACACAATAAACAAACACCATAAGTGGGTTTTAATTCTGATTTCCATTCTTTGTGCACCTTAATAGTAACTCCCTTTTTTTTTTTTTTTTCTGGTTGGAAAGGTACATGGAAGTTGGGTTTCGATTGTTTGACACGTGATGGGAGGGAGGCTATACTGATAAGATCCAGGACCCACTTTCGATTGGCTACACCGATCAAATTGCCGGTAAAATCTTACTACTGGAGACTTTTTTTACCTTTTGTTGCTCATCCCACCAACGAAATGGCCTTGGCCACCGCGGTTTTCTCAATATAGCCGCACTTTTCTGAGCGTTAGGCTTATTTCCAGCTCAATCACTTGTCGGGGTTGGGTGGGGTCTTCAATCTTTGTTTCTTGTTGATCTGGAAGACGCCCCCGACCGCCCAGGCATTCGTCATTGACTGGTGAACCACGACCTGACCGCCTTTGTCTGGTCCCCCCGCGCTGCCTCCAGAGCCGCTGGCTGCTTCTTCCTTGGTCAATGCGAACCCGAAACCAACGCCCGACGTCACAATGGGCCGCAAACCCAATGCGCTGATACTCCAATTTTTCGAGCGAGGCCCCAAACTTGCCGACAACAGCAATCGCTATCCTCATACATGCAAGTCCTGCGGGGAGAACTTCCCCAAGGGCCGCATCGATAGCTTGACGAACCACCTGACGCGAAAATGCCCTGCCATATCCGAGAGCGACCGGGTAAGAGCCTGCTTGACAATCCACGGCTTTAACAAGGCTGCTGTCGAACATACCAGGGCGTCTGTTGCCTCCGCAACCACCACCGCTCGCCCACCCGCCGACATTCAGCAAGACCTAGACCTAGTACAAAGAGACTGGACTGCCCTCGAGACTCTGGCTGAGGTTTCCAGGCAGATAGATCTCAGCGAAAAGCACGACGATCGCGGCAACCCTGCAGGAGCCTCAATAACGACAGAGAGCGCACTGCTGGGACAAGAAATCCACGATCAGTTCTTGGCACAGAGCGCCCATCTTGGCTATAAGGATGACCATGGCCTGACTGTGCCCCAGGATGCCACAGGTAAGGCCAATCCTGCGTCAATAGCCTCGGCATTCTCACTTCCAATACTAACTTGAACCTTTCACAGTGCAAGAACAGGCAGTCATACCAGGAGCCACGTTATCAGCAGCTACAGATGCCGTCAAGGATGAACCGACCGCTGAGCAACAACTCGAGGCTCTTATTCAGTCTGCAGAGCAAGCATCACATTCAGCCGCCTTGAGTGTCGCGGCAGCGGCTACAGCAAGGCTTAACCCGTCCTTGCTGGATCCACAACTACGTGAAGAGGGCGTGCTCGCGGCTGTATTACCCACTACAGAAGCTCGTCAGACAGATGAAGCTCTTGAACCCGTCTCGACGGGCCCGAGTCAGCCATGGGGCGAGCTCACACAGGCTGATCTGCTTACCACCGTACCCTTGCGTGTACCAAGCCAGGGCGATAACCCATTGGTGCCGCAGCTGCTGCATGGACCCATCAAGGGCGGATTCCGAATGTCCAGCCCGAATGGCGGAAAAGCCCGGCACTCGAGGGCTCGTTTTGACGCAACCCGGCGCAAAGAGGTGCAAGAGGTGCGCAAGATTGGCGCCTGTATAAGGTGTAGAATCTTAAGGAAAACCTGCTCCAAAGGCCACCCGTGCGACACATGCAGGAAAGTCCTCTCGCCTCGCATTTGGAAGTCCGGTTGCGTGCGAACCAAGTTTTCAGAGCAGCTCGACCTCTACTCCGCCGGAGTGCAGATAGTGCTTAACCAGCAGAGGCTGAATGATTTGAAAGCCCATGTCAATTTTGCCAACCAAGGAACCACCCTTGAACTGTCCATATTCCCAGAGTGCAGTTTTCACATTTCAGCACAAGCTCTACAGAGCATCGGTGCCAAGGAAAGGACACCAGAAGAGCCAGAGAGGCCGTGGGTAAAGGAGGAGCTACTTCTTATAGATTCAGAAAAGGAAGATTTGCAGGGTAGCGTGGAGCTTTACATGCGGCAAATTCTCCATGAGTTTGTTGAAAGAGAAAAGTCACACTTCGCTCGTGTGACACTAGACACGGCCATCACTCTTGGGCATGAGACCCACGACGAGTTGCTGAAGAAGGCCATCGAGCTTTGGGGTCTGGTAGAAATGCTAGATCGAGAAAGACAGTGGAACATCACTGTCAAGTACGGCGGTCTTGATGGCAGGACTAGAGAGATCAAGGACTCGACGGATCAGGACTGTTTTACGACCATTTGTCTACAACTCACTGCCGCCGCCGAAAGGAAAGCGGCGCACACGAGCAAGCAGCTACTCCAGGGTATGCAACGAGTCTTGCAGGACAGCAAAACCAAGATTGATCACAACATGTTTTTTACCACACTGATTCTCCTGAACTGCGTGGAGAAGACGACATGGGCGTTCAAAGCGTGGGAACAGGATAGTCTCCAACCAATGTGGCCACTTGAGAAGGCTCCTCACAATTTCACTGGGCAAGGATATGTCTTGGCCGACCTCCTCAAGATGCTGCTTGGCATCCGCAAAGTGCTGCCTAGGACGTTTTGTCGCGAATCCGATGGAATGCTTGCAACGCATGAAGAAGAGCCAGTTCTCCAGGGGTATTTTCACAACCTGGAACTCAAATGTAAGGCAATTCTTTTGCATTCTTACTGGTTCGAATGCCCGTGTAACGGTTCTCGCTAACAGTAGTCTTTTTCCCCTTTAGTCGCCGATCTGCAGGCCAAGCAAGAGCAGCCCATCTTCTCTCCGACAGACTCAAGGTCACTCGAACTCTTGTTTTGTTCCACTCTTCTTCTGCCCGCTGCAGAGTAAAGACCCGCGTCATCGTCTAATAGATAGTCTAGAACTATCCTTGGGAACATGAAGCTGTGGCCACAGCAGCACCCGATATATACGCCGTCTTGCTTTTATGACCCTGCATGAATTCATGACCTTATTAAACATCTTCCCCGAGTCTTCCAAATGGTGTCGCGGTGTTGGTGGCTGCGATTCAATTGTTTCACGTTTACTTCTGTGGTTTACTGCTGCCGGGCAGCGTTGGGACGGAAAATGCTGGAAAGAAAGGATGATAATGGATGTTAGAGCTTACAATACCCCCGGCTTGATGCAAGCAAGCCATGTTGATTTAGTCAAGTATTCCACAATAAAAACTGATATTTTTGAGGAAATGAAAATATGAGATGGAAATCAAGCCAAACCCTTTCGGTGAGGGAATTGGGAATCATCTATTATTTCAAGTCTGGCTGATTCATGCCGGATGGTCTGTTCCAAGGATCGTTGAGTGACACGTTTCGAGCGTGCTTTCAACAAAGGGCACTGGTATGATATGGCACCCGAGGTTCTTTGGGTCGGCGTTTATAATACTCCGCTGGGGAGTATACTTGCCTAAGGTTCTTACCTGTCTACATATGTTGGATGAGTACGAGCTTGTATTTGTCCCATCATGAACGATGGGCGGATCGTTGAGGAGTTCAAATAAAGAACGCCGAGTGGGTGCCATATGACGTAACCCTTTTTACGAATAAGCAGGGCCATTTACATCATCATCATCATCCAAAAAGAACCCTCATGTCATCATTTCAAGATTAATCTAGGTATATGCTGGCTTTTTCCCCCCTTTCCTTTGCGGAACAAGATCTCGATACGACATGCTTACTTCAGTCAAGATGCTATGCGACGCGGGGAACAAAACAATAGAACAAGACGTTGCAATTAAAGACTATGCCAGGCCCCTCGGTCTAGACAACATCATTCTCATGCGGGATCCTTGCGCTCCGTCTCGGCCGAATTTGACCGCTTGACCTTTTTAAAGCATGCAAACTCGTTCTTGCTGGCGTCCCTCAGACGCTTGAGCAGGCTGCGCAGCTCGGGCAGCTCGTTTTGCATGTTGAGCACGGCGTCTCTGTCGCTGCGGCTCTCGATCTCCTGGTAGATCTGGTTCTGCAAGTCCTTGGCGCGCTGCGTCGTGTAGTGCTGCAGGGTCTGGGCGGCGAACTCGACGTCGAGTGCGGCCTGCAGCAGCGTCGAAAGGTCGTAGCGGGGGCGGGTCTTGAAGGCCTCGAGGAGCTCACGAGACGTCTGCTCGAGCAGATACGATAGCACCTGCGTGGTGAGCGAAGAGGCCGTCGTGGAGACCTGCGAGTGCACCAGGACCAGGGTCAGGAGGACCTCGTAGACGTAGGGCCGGGCCTCGCGGGGCTTGGCGCCGTTGGCCGGGGCCCAGTCTGCGGCCGTCACGCCGGTTCGGATGATGCCACGGAGCGTCTCGATGGACGGGCGCGTGTACGACTGGAACAGCCGGGCGTCGATCTGACCGAGGACGTCGCGGATAGTCTTGGTCTCGTCGGTGAGCTTGACGGAGAAGGCGTTTTCGAATTGCGTGTTGAGCGACGGCACCAGGTCCGACCTCAAGCGTTGTAGGTTGCTTAGAGTCAACAGCATCCGTACGTTCTGTTACGTGTAGAAAGTAAGCAAAAAACAGCCAGTGAATATCAGTAGAGTCTGGAGCTACAAGCCTTACCCTATCGCCCGCGTTAATTGTACTGCTTCCAACACTGATGCTGTTGGTGCCCGCACTCATGCGCAAACTCGTCGCGCGTGAGCTCGCCGCGGTCGCGACGCCAAGAACTTCGGGGTCAGTTGTCCATTCGTCATCGGACTTCTTTATCGACCTCTCGGCATTCTCTACCATGCCACTCAGCGCTTTATACAGAGTGGTAACGTACTGAGAGCGAACCATCTGGAGCAGCTTCGTCGGTGGGGCCGTGACTATGTCTTCGGCACCAGCCTTTGCCGAGGCCTCAGGTATGTACAAAATCTTTTGCATGCCGGAGAGCAGGGTGCCCTCGAATGCAGAGAAGCATGCCGGCATCTTTGTCACGTCTCGATCTTCTGGTGCTCGGTTCCAGTCCTCGACATGTTTTATGGTCTCGGCATCCTTGTTCCACGCAGCACAGAGAGCAACCACGCAACGCTCGCGCGACACGTTGACCAGCGTCTTGAGAAGCTCCAGCTCTTGGGCGTCACCGAGGCCTACTGGTGCAATCGCTGCCATCTCGGAGGCTCCCGACCCAACAAGAGCCAGCATTTTTGACAGGTAGTGCACAGCACTGACGGAATTTGACCAGGGTGGCCAGAAAGCGAACTTCTCCCAAGCCTCGCCTCGTTTGGGTGACGGTGGCGGCAGGTTGTTGGGATCAAGATTGAACCGGGGGTCTCTATAGGCGGTGGGAGAGAGCGCACCGCCGAATGATGTTGACATGGGCGTCTTGGGTGACAGGGGCATCGGAGAGAAGAGTAATGAGATATCCTCAGGGGGCGGACCGGCGAAGAAGATGAAGACGTGCTCACGCACCATTTCTACCAGTTCTACCGTGCCCTTTTGCAAGTTCGACGCCCAATCCTCAGATAATTGATGGTGCACCAGCGATTCGCCATTGTATCCTGTTGGTAGTGAGCGCTGAATCTTACCATCGAGAAACCCTTGCACCGTCTGCCAGAACTCTACAACCTCTGCTAGAATTCCTTGCGGAGATAAGAGCGTATTGAGAAACGTGAGCATCTTTTCCCACAGCTCTATTACGTTGCCAGAATCATAATTGGTGGGTCTCGAATCGATTGACTGCCGCCCTAACGCTCTCAGATAGGAGCCAATGGCCCGAGGCGCTGGTCTGTCGCTGCTCGACAGCCTCCGTCGTAGTACTTCAATCTCAATCTTGGCGCGGTCTGCATACGACTGGATCTTCCCCTTGAGGTTGTCGTACCGACTCAAGAGCCAGAAATATATGGGGTTATCCTCAGCACCGAGCTCAAGCAACAGACTGATAAGCTCCATGTGCTGATCCTGCGGCTGGCCCGGGCCATCAGACTTGGAGACGTTGTGTAGTGCAGATAGCCTCCGCCACACCGTCCTCTTGAAAGCCGAGATCTGCTCCTCGACATCGTGCCACATGCGTGCAGCTAGAAGGATTTGATACAGCTGAGAGTCACTGGGTGGCGTAGAGCCAAGCTGTTGAGCGATGCGCCTGGCCTCGTCTGCAAACCTCCTTGCCTTGGAGTACTCTTCTATCAGGCTCTCGTGGTCCTTGCGCTTGATGCTGTCTGCGATGGCGGCGCTCGTCTCCACGTACTCGCCGAACCTGCCGAGCGAGTTTGCCACCGTCTTGAGGGTTTCCTCGCGCTCCTGTCCACCCAAGGCAGGGCCCCAGACGTCCTCTGCCTTGGCAGAGACGTCCAACAGGGGTGTCTTGATGCCCGTAACGCCATACTCGCTCTCCTTGATGAGCGCATTCTTTTTGCGAGGATCCGGAGGCTGCGGCGTGAGCGGGGTGGTAAGATTGATGGTGCCGCTGCCCGCTCGAAAACTATTCCTACTAGTATGCCGCGAGTGGGCTCTGGCACGCGCCGTGGGCGGTGCGGGTGGCTCGGCGCCCCTGTACTTCATCTCCTTGTAAACGTTGTCGATGGTGGCCTTGGCGCGTACGAAGCGCTCAAAGTTGGATTCGACCAGGACTTTGAGTGAAGCGGACTTTTGGTCGATGGACTGCGACAGCGCGTCGAGGCCCATGAGGAGCTGGTTGGTGTCGGCCGTGGCGTGCATCTGAGAGAGGAAGAGGGCGGGCGAGAAGGTGGTGGACGAGAGGAGGAAGCGGTTCCTCAAACGCGGATCATCCTGCAGAGGCACACCGTACTGCTTCAGAGTGCGCACGACGCTGTCTGTAGTTCCCAGGGGATCCGGCTCGTCCCTCTGCACCAAGTTCCCTATACCATTTGCTGTCTTCTCCGACCCCGGCACCACACTGTTCCTGGTGCTGACTGCCCTCTCGAGAGCCTGGTATCTCGACTTCCTCCGATTGAGTTTTGCCTTTTTGTCATTGGCATCATCTTCGCCTTCTGAGGCGTCACTGTTGTCCTTTTCTTGGGGCCATACTTCTGGAGTCAGGCTCGTAATCTGGTAATGTTCCATTACCGTCCTCTCGAAGTCGGCCATGTTGACGTCGTGTGCGTCGGCGCACTCGTTCCGCTACTATTGCGCTCTATGAGTTTTAGATCTTTGTTTCTTTTAGAATATGGGGCTGTCGTGCCATTATTCGTTGTCTCGTGCCTCTGGTATCGTAGTAGCTCAGCAAGATGGGTCGCGTTTGTAACTCGGGCTCGTGGAGGTTAGCGTGAACTCCAGGTCGCCAATGTCGAGAACGATGCAACTGCTTCTTGGCAATTAACTGCGCAGCGTCAAGTCGTGAAAACCCAATATGATCAAATTGTACTAATCAATGAGCAGCCAAGAGCAATGCTGATAAAAGAGATTTATGTGCTTCTCTCTGCCTTCTAAGAGCTGAACAAGCAACTCAAATAACCCTTGGTCTGCCCTTTGGGCTCCAAGCTTGTCTGAGGTTCTCAAAGTACATTGAAGATCGAGGTGTACTGTACGTAGTACCTAGACTAGCTGCTACCTAAGGTAAGTACCTAAGTACCCTACCCAATTACCCAGGTGGGGGCGACTTGTTCCATGTGAAAAGGAGTCGTATCCGCATGATGTGAGTGCCAAAATAGAATCGCAGCTTTGTCTATCTCGAACTTCAAGGCAAGAAATGTATTCGCAAGTTGAAATCTTCTTCGCTAATCCCCAAGCTATTGAATTTTTCCCCTGACTTTTTTTCCCTACAGATTTTCTAACGAATTTTTGAATTCTGTGTTTGATTATTTATTACATTGACCAACAGGCTAAGCATTCCCCAGGCCTTTTGTCGCAACTTTCCTTGTTTTAGTTTAGTCACTCTACCTAAGGAAGGACCTTGGTGACCTCACTGTCCGAAGGTTCCATCGGTCTCTGCTGGCGCGTTACTAGGTACCACAGCCAACCCCAACCTTGATTGACATTGGAGGCTTCATTCCTTAACATACCTACACAAGCTATTTTCCAAAACAATAATGCGCCTCGGTCTCTCTCCCAAAAGCTGTTCTTAAGGAGGAGGGCGTTCTTTGGGGTTCTTTCACAGTTTCTGTTTCTATTTATTTTTATTGATCGACTTCTATTCTCTCCTTTTATCGTGTACATACTTGGTACCATCTCCACCTACACATTCCCGCTACCAAGTCGCTCTACTCAGGCTTTACCGAACCGAGCTTCTCCTATCTATGCCGCCCTTTGTATCATAGCCGCCAACTCACCACATAAAAAGTTATTCCAGTATTTTTCCCGTTAGATTCGTTCATACCTCTTGCGACCCGCCACTATGGCGCCTTCACGACCGACAACGACGGGCTACGAGAGACTTGCACAAGCCGACCAGCTCAGCGATTCGGAAGATGACGAACCCCTTGGACGCAGCTTTGCATCGCTTCAACACCCGGCCGCGCCCCGATATGCACCCACCGGTCAGCCAAGGCCGCACAGTGGCATGACATCGCCCAAGGCCGGCCGAAGCACCGGCAATGGCGTCAAGTTCCAGAGCGATAGTGGTTACGGAGGCAGCAGGAGACCTTTTGGGGCCCACCGCCGGTCGAACTCTGGTGTGGATATCAAGGCCATCAATGCCCGCCTCGAGCGCTGGGCTGACGAGATTGCTTCCAAGTTCAAGCGCCATCGGGACAAGAAGCCCGGGGAAGACCAACGGCTCGAGATCCATCACTCGGTCTTTCAGGCGCCCGAAGGTGTGCGACCAGTTACAGCCGAGACGCTTGCAGATCCCAACGCGCACGGTGGAGCTCCTGCGATGAGCTCGGATGAGTTCGAGGCCATCGTCGAGAGCGTGCGCATTGCGATTGAGCAAGGCGTTCATCCACTCCTGATTTCGCAGGGTAGCTCGGGAAGCTACTTTGCGCGGAATCCTGATGGCAAGGTTGTTGGTGTCTTCAAGCCCAAGGACGAGGAACCGTACGCGGCTGGCAATCCAAAGTGGAACAAATGGATACACCGGAATCTTTTCCCCTGTTGTTTCGGTCGTGCCTGGTAGGTCGTTTTGACTTGCTCTCAAGAGCAACTTGTGACTGCTTAACAAAACTCTAAATATGCTAACTTAGATCGCTCCACAATTACAGTCTAATCCCCAACTTGTCGTACGTCAGTGAAGCAGCCGCCTACACGCTCGACTGTCAGCTGCGGACGCATATGGTACCCTACACGGATGTCGTGCACCTTGCATCCAAGTCATTCCATTATCCGTTTTGGGAACGCTACGCGCATTCGCGCAACAGGAAACCTCTTCCCTCCAAACCTGGAAGCTTCCAAGTGTTCTTGAAGGGTTTCAAGGATGCTAACATCTTCCTCCGGGAACATCCCTGGCCGGATCAGTACCTGTCTGGTTTCAGAACAAGTGATTCGCATCGCAACAAGCGGAAGCGATGGGCTGAGAACTGCAGGCCATCCCGAGGCGCATCTGCTAATGGAGAAGATGAGAGCGACGATGAAGGTGGTGTCGGTGGGAGCAATGGGGGCAGCCGAGCAAGTCCTCGGCCACCAGGACCCGATAACTTTGTCTGGACAGAGACCCTAAAGCAATCGTTCAGGGAGGAGCTCGAGAAGCTGGTCATCCTCGACTACATAATGCGCAATACTGACAGAGGCCTTGATAATTGGATGATCAAGGTAGACTGGGAAACCCAGACGGTTTCGGTCACCTCGGAACCGGTTCAACTTAAGATGGATGAGAGCAACCCACGTGAGCCGGAGGACGCACCACGACCGGTGGACTTGTCTCGCAGAGGTTCCCCGGAGACGAGGGCATCATATCCTTATAGGAAACAGCAGCCAATGAACGCATCTACTCGGCCAACTTCGACAGCGCCGGATCCCAAAATATCCATTGGAGCTATTGACAACTCGCTATCGTGGCCGTGGAAACATCCCGATGCATGGAGAAGGTATGTCGTAAAGAAAAGCCTTGTCGTTGGGGTACATATTCAACCCCACTGGATACCTACTGACATGTCTTGATATTTAAATCAGTTTTCCTTTTGGTTGGCTATTCCTGCCCGTAGACCTGATAGGTCGTCCTTTCTCACAACGCACACGAGACCATTTTCTACCCCTATTGACTTCGACACATTGGTGGTCGCAAACGCAACTGGCGCTTCGTGAAGTGTTCCAATTGGATCCTGATTTCCAGGAGCGTATGTTTGCACGTCAAATAGCAGTGATGAAGGGCCAAGCATGGAACGTGGTCGAGACTCTCAAAACAGCAGACCATGGTCCGCTCGAGCTTACGCGACGCGCCAAGGTCTGTGTCTGGGACGACTTGGTCGACGTCCCTGTTGCCGTGCCTATGAGGGCGACCAGTTCCGAGATGCATCGCACTTTGAATGCCGAGGGCCCTCTTGGTGGTGACGTGCTCTTGGAGGAGGAGATGGATATAGGTGCTGCCAATTCATCTTCCAAAGCCGTTGCGTCATCCAGTGCTACAATTGATGCACTTGACATCGCAAGTCCACCAGCAGATCTGCCACATCCCGGTCGTTTCGAGCTTTCGGTTACGAATCAAGGTGACACTGGCGATGGCGTTGGCGATGACATCGCATCGGGTGCAGCGGTGACGTCGTCACCAGAGGAACTGGCTAGTCCTGCCTCGCCTACGCGGGAGAATGGGCGAACCTCGAAGCAACGGCCCCCGCTGTTCAGCGCGCGAAGCGCTCAGGGTCCCGGTAGAAGTCTGAACATGTACACACCGCACCACGAAAGGCGATTCTCGTTTGCCACTGCGGCGAGCCGACGCAACAGCAATAGTATTGCGCAGCAACTTTACGCTCCTTCTGCAAGTGGTGCTGCTGGCGGCGCGAGGGCGTCGGCAGATTCGTTTGGTTCATACCAGTACGACGATGACATGGACGGGGACCTCGGATACGCGGCGGCCGAGGGTATGGAAGGCAGCCGGCGCAAGGTCATTGTGGAGAGACTGGAGCCAGTGAAAACTAGGAATCCCGTCTTCACATGGTGCTAATGGAGGAGACGTTATTAACAGGGAAGGCTTGGTTGCTTTTTGCTCGAGTACATTTCGAGGGAGGCCATCTGAAAAACTTGTACTGATATCTGTGAATATGAGCCAGACAGAGTACGTGTGTTAATAGCAAAGTGGACTGGAAGTGGCTTTGATCATGCAACTCTTTTTCTTTCTTTTTTTTTCTTCTTTTTTCGACGGCAAAGCCTGCATAGGTGTCGTGTCCTGACCAATAACCTACCTTTGCCTACCTAGGTATTCAGCTGCTTAAACCACGTCCCTACCTACCTACTTACCTAGGTAGCTAGCTACATACCAAACTGCATACATACGGATACCAAACTGCCGATCAAGATGATAATATACCTTGCTCAAAAGAAAACCACCAACTTGGAAAAATGTCCAAACCAACTGTGTTAAAGATTTAATATATATCCAGACAAGGATAGGTATGCAATCACAAACCTACATCCTGACATTGGTCAAACTTAATGCTTCTTACCCTGTCCACCATAGCCAGCTGAATTTCTCCTCACACGGGAGGTCTCCGTTACAAGTTGGTCGAGGTGCAGGAACCTATCGCCCGCTTTCCCAAACCAGGACAAGTGACGGGTGGGAATCAAGAGGGGGTGGCTTCTGTTCCTGGGCCCGGAGCTCCTCCCTCCCCAAGCCGGCGTTCTTCCCGTTCCACTTTTCTTTTTCTTTTTTTCTTCTCCCCCAGTGATACAGAGTAAATGGATGGTAGTATGCGGAGTGGGTTAAGTTGGTGGGGGGCAGTCAGCTTTTCTCTCGTTGGCAACTGGAACTAATTACCACGTAACTGGCACTTTTTGAGCCATGAAAAGGGATCCGGGTCCATGGACATGGATTTCGGTTGAGGAAAGATTCCCGAGTGGGTGGTCGTTCCCGCTCTCCCCCTCGTCGTAAACCTCGTACCGCCCCTTCGGCTCCTTTTCTTGGTGCGTGTAACGACAAATCATAATTTTTTGTCTTTCCAAAAAAAAAAAAAAAAAAAAAACAATGACATAAAAAGAGGGAATGGCTTGGGTTAAAAAATGCAAGCTTCCGTAGAGGCGGGTTCGAAAAATGGTGCGACATCGTATCATTTATTCCATGAATCACCTACATTTTGGCTCCGGTGTTTTTCTTGCACGCTGCGTATCTAACGTATCCTTTTTTTTCCTTTCTTTTCCCTCTTTTTTTTCCTTTTTTTTTCCTCTTTTCTTTCTTTACAAGGTTTATGTCTCCCCTCAAAAATCCCTATCAGTACGGAGCCAAAAAGGGGGGTATTTGGTCATACTGTGCAGGCCGTATGAGGAGACGACAACGCCAAGTAAATAAGCTAATTACCATCCATCACCACTTTGTGGCACGCTTTTCTCGCCAAAATCCCATTCGCCCATGGAATGCTTTTTCGCAAGATCCACTCCACCTACATATGGCTGCATAGCGTATGGTCCTATTTCCTTGGTGGACTTTAGGAAAGGTAACCTTGGCCGTGCTTGCGAGGTATAAATGTGGTTCGGGGGCCAGATGCAGTGTCGGTGGTAGCGCAGCATGCAAGACGACGCAAGAGTCTGTTAGCCACCGAAAATATTTATGCTGCATTACGCCAGCTTGTTTTTTTTTCCTTTCTGTGGCAGTCTTGTTGTCATTCAAAACAAAACAAAAGGTCACGAGCCCGTTTGGTATTGAGTGGTTGCCCATAGCCGAGTTTGTATCTTTTTATTTTTTTATTTTTCCTTGTATTCTCTTCTTCTTTGACAGCAAGTTATAGTTACCCCTGACTAGCAACCCACAGTTTCTGTCAGCTCCACGGGTAGCGGTTATATCCATATTGGTAATGTGTGTGTGTGTGTGTGTGTGTGTGTGTGGTTGTACTCGCAGCCGCATGCGCGCCGTGCCATGGGTAACTGCAGATTTAGTAAATACTTGGCTGGCCCGACAGAATGACGAGTATCCACACCTTGGAGCCCGCTTGCCTGCCGCAACTTGTGCGCCACCCTCGAGGGGGGAACCTATTATATTTTTTTTTTATTCTTTGTCTCGCTGGCAACGGGAGCCAGAAAAGCAGGGCATTCGCTTCAATAGCCTAATTAGGTAGGCTGCAGTCTGATGCCCATGCCGTGGTGGTGCGAGCTGGGCGTCTGTCATTCCACTTCTATACTTTGAGCAGCTCAGTTGAGGTTGTATTATGCTGTAATGTTGATCTCGTGCCCTTCCCGTTGTCGATCCATTAGGTAGGTAGGTACCTTAGGTATTAATCACGTCAGTGTGGAAGAAGAGAGGGAAGGGAAGGGAAGGGACGGACTGATGGACATCCCATATACTTGCCTTTTTAAACCCCAGGAGCCTTGCCGGAGAAAGGGGGGCTCGCTAATGAGGGACAACAGTATAGTGCCTCGCCTTCCTGCATGAAATATCTATCTCGAATGTTTAAAGCCCAATCATTTTTCAAAAAAAAGTGGCTGTGCCCACCCAGATTACCGGGACACCCGACAGACTGGGTCCAGATTGTATTCTGCACGAGGGAGAACACAGCGGAGACAGAGCTCGGCACTTGTCAAACCTGATCCCTCTCCCCCCTTTTCCTCTATTGCAGCATTTCTGTTCAACCTACCAGTTTTCTGCGCTTGAGTTCTCGAAAGACTGTCACCCTCTATCCCATGGAGTTTTACCACATAAACACAAAGCACAACTTCAGTTGACCATCCTACAGCTGAGGTCTAGACACACGTGGCTAGCTTTCTTCAGAGAAGTGAGAATGGAGGAGTATGTTATATCTCCCAAGTCCCTTCTTCACCAGATACCAGCAGACATAGGGCTAGCTTGATGTTCAAGCAAGACCAACTTACCCCTTGATAAGTGACCTCCAGACTGTCGAGCTCAGCGATGAATTCCTAGAGACTATGTATCTTCATGGCCGAGTTTATCAGCGGTATGCCATTGAGAATGGTGCTTATTTTGGACCCGTTGACGAGGTAAGTATCTTTGGGATCCTGCTGTTACTTTCGAGGGACACACCCACATATAGGGAGATAATGTATTGACTGATCCCTTGGTTGGCTGGTCAAATATCTAGGATGAAGTGGAACGCCTTTATATAATGCATCAAGTCTTCACCATGCTCTTCGACAGGAGATTAATATTTCCACCAATACGAAGACCAAAAAGGATCCTTGACTGTGGCTTTGGGACAGGTTCTTGGGCGATCGAGGTAGCGGATCAACATCCCAACTGCGAGGTATGTTGGGGGAAAAAACAATCATGTCTTGTCTTATCTACCTTCCCTAATATCTTTCATATATTGTGCCCACACGACCTCATAGGCCACACTTGTAATTCTGGCTCCAACTGACCGAAAAGCAAGGTCGTCGGAGTGGACATCAACCCGATGATGATCCCCGAAACGCTCCCCAGGAACTTGAATCTGCAGGTTGACGACTTGAATGGGCCGTGAGAATATGTCCCAATAACTACCTCGATCCTATCTGCATGAACAGAAACTGACTGGGCACCACAGATTCACATTTGCTTCAGACTCGTTTGACCTCGTCCACAGTCGAATGGTTGCTGGTGGGATCCACGCAGACAGGTGGGAAGGGTATATGGAAGATATTTATCGAGTACTGGTACCAGGAGGCTGGTGCCAGATGGTTGAAATGAGTTTCGTCTCGCAGTCTGACAATGGGACTTTGACCGAATGTGAGTTTCGTTTTCACACCAGACAAAGGAAATACATTTCCCAAGATGATAAACATGGGATACAGATACAATCTTTTCTAGCCGTGGAGAACGTCTACTAATCTACAAAGCCACACCTTGAGCAGACCACGCCCTCAGCCAATGGTCGGAAAAGTACCGGCAGAGCCAGAGCCCCTACAAGGATCCAGACGCGGCAAGTCAGCTGGCTACGCTAATGATGGGCGCGGGATTTGTTGACGTGGAGGCGAGAGATATGCCACTACCGATGAGCGCCTGGTCTAATAGTCAGTGCACACACACACACACACACACACACACACACACACACACACACACACACACACACACACACAAAAGAAGGGGTTCTCCGGAATCTCCAGAAAAAAGCTGAGTTGTCAAGAATAAAACTGACCGAACCCCAACTTTTTTTGGTACCCTTACCAGACGCCAGGGAGCGCAGCATAGGGGCCGCTAACCGAGACAATGTGCACAAGCTCTTGGCGTCCCTGGCGACTTACCCCTTCGCACAGGGTCTGGGGATGTCACTGAAGGATATCCACCTGCTTGTGGCACAGGCTCGGAATGAAGCCGAAAATCCGGCGTACAAGGTAACGTCTCGCGCGTGCTCAAAGAGAATCAAGCTTTTTTGACGTCCACCTTTCAAGTATAACTGACTGCGGCTCCCCATTGCGGCTCTGTACCTTAGGCTTATTTCCGACTGTAAGTCTGAAGATTACATCATTCTCACTAGTTTTTTTTTTTTTTTTTTTTTTTTTTTTTTTTTTTGACCGATGTCCCAAAACCTCTTCTGACCGAGAACGCCGTTCTAGATATGTTTGTATTGGCAGAAAACCCCGGTGAAAAACATGTGCAAATGAAGAGACAGCCAAGAGAGCATTGTGGTAAGGGGGTGAAAGTTCTTCACGACAAAGGCATGAAAGACTAAGGAAGGAGTGGCAAACCGCCGAAGAAGAAAATCTAAGCAAATTGTTGTTGTGACGCGTACCTGAAAACTGCGTGCTTGTAAGACCTAGCTAGTTAAATTGCTTGCGTCTCAAGTGGATTTTGATGCATCTCCTAGCCTCAAGAACTCGTGTGGAGAGGGGAATTTATTTAACAACCACAAGAATACTAATTTCTAAAAATATCGTTGTACCCTTTTTCTGGCGTTCGGAGAGTCCTTGGGAAGCTGGGCCATAGAGGCGTCGTTCGACGGCCATATCCTAGCTTATCATAACGGTCCTCGCCGATTTCGAAAGAATCATGATGCGGTGATCGCAAAACCGTTTTGAAATTGCCATGTTCTGGACAAACAGCCACAAAAATGCAATGTGGCTCCAACGTTACCCTTCTTGCCCTCCTCCAAGCCCAGCACTAGACACATTCTAGACTTAGGTCTAGGTCTAGTCGTAGCTCAGAGTCTGAGCATAATCGCCGAGAGACATTGAGTCTACAACGGGTCTTGGCGCATGGAGTTCTTTCAGCACGGCATACCGACCGACAGGCACTGTTTGCTGGTCTGTGATTGTCTTGTCGCAGAGTCAGCGAGAAAGCAAGGTGCTAAGACGCTGACTGGCTACAGTACATCTCGAACCAGTGGCCTCCAAAGCCGTAAAGCCGGTAAAAGTCCAAACCTGGCAGACAATCGGTATAGATGATCCGGGGGGTTAGTCTACCTACTGTACACACGGGCAGTGGTATAGATAGGTTTTTCTTTCTTTCTCTTTTCTCTTTCGCTGGGCTCTGATGATTAAATAATTTCACCGCGGAGTAGCCCGGTGGTTGTTTAGCTCTGTTTCGCTTTTGTGACTATGCTTATGTCTTTTCCTTGGCGGTTCCAGGGGGAAAGGCACTGAACCCATGCCGATCCTGGCGAGTTTCAAAGCGAGAATAGAAAACCGACTATCGAATGCTGAACTAAGACGGTATGGGCCAGCCTGACCTAATTCGCCTAACAGAAAAAGAAATAGACAAAAAAGACAAAAAAGCCAGGCCCCTGGACCATACGTAAGCCCAGCACCCAGCTGGAAGGGGTGGACACTGGGGATTTTTTTTATATAAGCTTAACCAATTGGATCTCTTGCCCTGTTTTGCTATGCTTGTAAAAGAGGGCCGAAGGATCACTGCCATCCACCACTTTATTGCTGCCTGGTAAGGCTATCCAAAAGGCCGAATTTCATATTTATTACAGGGCTTTTCTATCCTTCTCTTTCATTTTTATTTTTTTCCGTAAAAAGAGAGGAGAAAGATAATTCGCCGATCAACACAAACTTGAACAAATAAAGGAAAAAAAAAATAGAAAGAGAGAAGAAATGTGGTCATTAGCGATCCTCACCACGCTAGCGATAGCCCACAGCGCCGTGGCGACCGAGACCAACCAAGGAGCGACAAATGCACAGAATGGAGTTCTAGTCGGTCATCTCTTCCCGGCGTGTAACGGCCGTCGGGCGGGCGGCCACAAGAAGTGGTCCATGGAGCCGGACGTTCACTGCCTGGCGACTCCAGGCTTAGGCCTGCAGGTGCTCAGCCCAGCGACCTGCGCCAACGGGACCCGAGCAAAGCTCGCCCTCTTTGCCGACCCCAAATGCGCGGGTAGGAAAGTCACGGCGGAGAACGGGTTGATTGAGCTTTTGGACTCGGAGATTGGCCGCCGCAGCTGCTTCTCGACCTGGAACGAGCTGAGGGTCGTTGGGGAGGACGACATGCAAAAGGTCCGCGGCGTGGCCTTTTTCTGCGACCCTTCGCAGCTGCCCGATAAACCGAAAGAGCTCGAACCGGAAAAGAAGGAGCCGGTGCCGTTATCGCTGGCCAAGAAGGCTTCAGTGTCGCACAACAGCTGCTGGAATTCCAAACACGGCCCGACGGCGCCGACTTTCCTGCATCCGTCCCCCGACACCTGCCAGCGCCTGCCGGCCGGTCGCGAACTCCGCATCGGGCAACCGGGCGCTTGTGACAACGGTTCGCGCCCGAAATTGGCCCGGTTCATCGGCGGTACCTGCTCACCCGACGATGCGCTGCCTCTGATCGACATTACAGATGACGGCGAGATCAAGCAATGCCTGGCCTGGGCCGAAGGGGATGATGGTCTTGAGACCAGCTACGGGTTTTCCTGCGAGGGCGTCAAAGAGATTCCTGGCTCGAGTCAAGGCCGGCATAGGAATCGTGGCGGTAATATTCTTGGCTTTGTACTTGTGCTATGCTTCATCGGACTCATCTCCATTCTGAGTTGTGTCTTTGCTGCACTGCGCTGGGCAAGGCTGTTGGAGAGGGTTATGGTAAGTCAATCTTTCGCGTCAGGTTACAACCACTGCGCACATACCTTTGCTGATCACAGTGACATACAGGATCTTATCCGGGGATCCCGCGAGGGCGCTATCAGACTCTGAGTTCGGGATAGAGTTAGCTGCCAAAACCCAGTGTCCTCCAGGCGGGGTGGCCTTGCCAGGAGAAAACTATTGCAGCAATGGTTGGAAGCCTCACTCTATACTTCCACGGCGTCATTGTACACCATTCGTTTTCTTAATTTTCTACTAGTTAATGCAGCGATCTCTTGCTTTCACCCATGTATGGTTAGACCAAGGGCTGAAATTTACCCTCAGTCAGGTCTTTCTCCTGCTTTGTTTCATGATATGCATTCACAAATGAGGTGCCACTTGTAGTGTCGTGTATTATGGTCTGTGGGCATCTGCAAAGAAACCCTGCTTTAAGTATTATTTTCTTCCGAGGCGGGAGGGGTTGACTCGTCGCAAAAAATCTCTTTGCCTCCACAAAGGTCTTGGGAAGAGATGTAAATTTTTATACAGTATAGTACATCCGCCGAGTTTTCGTTTGGCGTGGGTGGGTGGTATCAGTTGTAGGAACGAGCGCGGCGTGCTTCACCGATCTCCATCTCATTTACTTGCTTCCTCCTTGACGATCCTCGCAACCTCGGCCTTCTCAAAATCCTTGCCAGCCAGAGGGCCATCGGGACGGAGCACTGTCTTCATGACCTCGCCAACATTCTTGCTCTTGTCAGCCGGCAAGCCGTCAATGGCTGTCCGGACAATGGCCCTGAGTGCCTCCTCGCCAACAGTCTCGATGCCGCTCTTGGCCGAATACTCGTCGAGGATCTTGATCTGGGCCTCCTCCTTCTCGGCCAGGTCCGGGCGGTTGGCGGCGTGGAACCCATCGGCGGCCTCCTGGTACGATCGGGCCGTCTTGCGCAGGAGCGCGACGAGGGCGGCGTCGGTGGTGATGGGCGTGCCCGTCTTGCTCGCGTTGAGCGTCGCGGCCAGCACGGAGCGGAGCACGGCCAGGCGCGGCGCGTCCTTGGCCCTCATGGCACCCTTGAGGTCGCCCTTGAGCTGGGCCAGCAGCGGCGGAGGGGGAGCTTCGGTAGAGTAGGCGCAGACATGGCTGGCGCCGTTGTGCCTGGCGAGGAAGGATGTGCGAAATGCCGTGGGGCGCACAGGCACCACTTGTTTCCAGGCACGGGCGAGTGCTTGCCTTGATAGACTTGTGGTGGCTGACATTTTTTTTTTTTTTAGGGATTGTAATATTTTACGATGTATGTAGGTACCAAGCAGTAAGCACGTGGTCCGAGTTTGACTCCAAAAAGATTAGTCTAGATCGTCACGCAACACGTGCAGTGCAGCTTCGGAAAGACGAGCAAAAAATATTTTGGAGTAACTCCAAGCTACCATAGAAAGCTTCTGGACCAGCCAAATCCCTGCCAAAAGGTGGAGCTAACCCCGGCTTCCACAGAGGATGGGCATCCACTATTTTTTTTTTTAAACTTTCTCCTATACAGTAGAATATCCATATTGGATCTAGACCAGTTCTAGTAGTAATAGCCAGTCCACATCATGCCGGTACCTGTGCGATGGATGGATGCATCTCGTGATGCGCAGGATCTCGATTACATCTACACCTACCTAGGTAAATAGCTTCGTCATCAATCAAGGCAACCATTAGTTGAGTCTTTTTGGAACGATGGTTCGGATGGAGATGAGTGGTTTTAATGCCCCCTATTTTTTTTTTTCTTTCTTTTTGCTTTATGTTAGCACGCGTCCGTTTTTTGTTTCTTTGTTGCCTTTGGTGGTCGATCGTCTGCCTAGCCGTACTAGCAGCCAAGGCAACCTACCTAGCTTTAGTTCCAGGACTAAATATGAGCCCATGCTACGTAGATAATCCGATATCAGAGTACCTATTGTCATGCTGTCGATAGCTCTCAGCTTCGGGTTGCGGCATGCAAGCCGCCCTTAGGCAGCGGGGTCAGGCCATCCCATTGCTTTCTAATCTGCCCAGTCTTTTGTTCTTGTTGCAAAAGGGCGCGCTTACGCAGCCTCAATAAGACCCGGATTCGGCTCTCTCGCCATCGCCCTTTTTGCTAAAAATTTCTTTGCGTTTGTTTTGAGATGGCCGACCGTCAATGATGGTAATGAGACAAGGAGCGATTGTTTTTTTTAAAGGGGACAGTTGGACCATAATTGATCCCAGCCAATACTACCAACAAACTCCATCCTATTCTTTTTGTTATCCACCTAGGGATTGTCTCTCGATATCATAGTCAATCATGAATACCACCGTCCCAGCTTGGTCTAGCTCCAAAGAGCCTGGCCGAGACAACCCCCTCTGTCTCTCACCATCAGAGCCACAGAGGGGCCGCAAACGGGTTCGGAGCCACCTACCAGTGATGAGGCCACTACACCACGAACCCTCTTGCGAGTCTACTCTAAGGGGACGTCGCCGAAACAGATCAAACTCACCCGTCGGCCCTGTTTCTCGCAACAGTTCAATCGCGGCACGGGACCGGCGGCAATCCCCATTGAAACAGCGTCATGTGAGCATTATCCAGCAGCAGCACAACACGCGCAGAAGTCAGTGTCCTTCGCGCTCTCGATCGGCCAACGCACCACCTGGCAGCACTGGAGCCCAACGCCGCAGGCAACGCACCCGCAGCAGGAGTCGGGTTCATCGATTGGAGGGAATGTTTAGCACGCTGGAGATGAATTCACCGCTGCAGTTTGAGGTCTTGATAAATGAGCCTTCTCTGGAGTCGGTGACCGTGGAGAGTAGGCAGCCAGAGGACTGATTATTCGGTGATTCGGTGTGTTTTGATTTTAGTTTTTTTTTTTTTTTTTTTT
>NW_022156718.1:2884409-2889409 GCF_004355905.1 Pyricularia grisea
GTTTTTTTTTTTTTTTTTTTTTTTTTTTTTTGGGGAAAGAAAACAAAAACACAGTTTATTATGATCGAATTTGTATGAACACTACACACACAGTACAGGAAACAAGACCACTACATGGAGCGAGACACTAAATACATGGTACAGAAAAAAAGGGAAAATAATCTTGTTTTGTTCGGATTTGGTTGCTTTTATCTGAAAACAACAAACAAACACCATGCATCCTCCCAGTGTCTGTGAAATATGTAGTATCCCCACTCCCAGGTTGATCATTTGACCTATGATGATTTTCTTGGCGCCGTTTTTGTTGCTCCCCAATCACCTGACGTACTTTGCCGGATTTCTCTAGCTTACTTGCAGCCTTTTCCAGTGATATGCATATTTCCGATTTGGTCTCGTGCCTTTAAGGTGGAGAGATGCTGATGAAAGCTTCTTTATCTTCCCCGAAGGTCGGCATATCCCGGTCCACCTGGGCCTCAAGAGCTGACGTTTACGTACAAGACAAGAACAATACAATACCATAATACCATAATACCATCAAGTCGGCAGTCACCGTCGCCGTCGCCACAACCAATACAGAGAACAAACGCCCTTGGGGAGGGGGGGTTTTTTTTTTCTGTCCGTCTCATAATAACAACGCACTTCCCTAGCATGCGCTTTCGCTGAGCACTGTTTGCATTCTCGACGACATTTATCCGCGCCATGTGACAGTCTCCTCCGACCTCAAGCCTGCGCTCCGTTCTCAGTGCTTCGAAGCCGACACGAAATTTCAACACAACCCCGCAGAGGTGCCTCGCTCGGCGCAGAAAACAAAAAAAAAAAACTCGCGACGTCCCATGATCTGACCGTTATCTCAGATCTCGTTCAAAAACCGACGTGCGATTTTTCAGAACCCCGCCGCCGCTGTCTGGACACATACCGCGCCGCATCTTCGATGACAGCTTCAGTTTCTTCCATATTTTCTTTATTCATGGGGGTGAAGTTTGTCGCTGTGACCTTTTAATCTCATCCTCTCACCACGTTGAACACATCCTTAGCACAAGTGCTTCGGCAACTTGGGCACCTCTGTCGTTGCCGGTATGGCTCCAAACGGTACTGGAATTGCTGATCCCGCCTTGTCCTCACCGGCCTCTCACCTTGGCCGCCACAAACGGGCGCGCTCGGAAAGTGCCGAACGCTCCCTTCCCATCACTTCTGGCCCAACTGGCTATTACCCCAACAGCGACACTGAGATCTCTTATTCTAACCCTGCTCCAAAAGGCCGGCCCATGTTCGCCCAAGCGCCACCTCAAAACACGACCGTCATGTCTTGGGACCCCAAGGCGCTGCTCAACCCGAAAGCAGCCCCGCAACCTGCCGGCTCTACCCCGAGGCCTGGTCACAGCGGTAGAGCCACGCCGAGCCATGTCAACCCGCCTCAAGCCTTTCAGTTTGCGAGCCCAAACGCGCCCAGTATTAGCATCGACCTTACTGATTCCGACGACACACCCGAATATCAACACGGCCATGGCCCAACGCTGGCGGCTGGAAGCGGCATGGGGGCCATGATAGAACGTGCCAACAATGTAGAGAGCCGGGTTGATGTTCCTCAGACAAAGAGGCGCAAGATCGAAGTCACAAACACAAACGGACAGGGGACTCCGATTCACGGCGGCAGTGGCATGCTGGGTAGCTACATCAAAGGACAGGAACTCGGCGATGGTGGTACTTCTACGCCAGCTCGCTCACCACAAACCACCGTTGATCTGACAGACTGTAGGCTTCCTGTGTTCATCCTTTGAAAGCAGGCCCAGAATACACGCTAACTTTGGCTTAGTGAACGAGAGCGATGCAGCTTCTACCGACCCTGGTTTGGTCGAAGTCTGCTTTGGAATGCTCGAGGTTGCTGTTGTTAACTGCCATACCGTACCTCATCCCCGGCCTAATGGCGTGGCTCTCGGTGGAAATGATTACTGGCCCCCTATCAAAACTGTCCTGCGACGAATGGCCAACGACACGGCCACAGCGAATGTTATGGTCTACGATCATACTCGTCAGGTTTTCGGTTCCCTTGATCAAAAGACCGCCATGGGTCTCGTGCCTCTACTTGACTCGGCGGTGCTGCAGTTCCGGACTGACTGTCGAATTCCGTCCCGACGGAAGCAGCCAGGTGAAGTCCCGGGCCAGGCTACTTCAAAGGCATACAAGATAGAGATAACCTTGTTTGGCCGTCGCAAATATTCGCGTACTGTGGGTAGGATCCTCAGGGAGAGGGGCTTGCGGTTGATCAATCCCTCCATTGTCCCTCGTGGTATCAAACTTCACAACCCTCATCTCCAGTTTCCCAACCCAGCTGCAGCGCCTTCAGCACCAGCGAGGCCAGCGCCTTCAACTGCATACACACAATACACCCCAGCTCCTACTCAGCGGAGCGTGGAGGAAGTGCGTGCCGATGTTTACGGGGTCTTTGACGACTTGAACTCGGACTCGCTTCCACTAATGGAGCCGGGTCCGAACATCTTGACCGAGTTGCTTCCTCACCAGAAGCAAGGCCTTGCGTTCATGACCGGTCGAGAGACTCCAGACGCAAACAAGCTGCCAGCACTTTGGAAAGAGAGATATGTTCACGGCGGCCACATGGAATACTATAATGTTGTTACGCAGCAATCAGAGGTCACTCGTCCTGCACACGCGCTCGGAGGTATCCTTGCAGATATGATGGGTCTAGGAAAGACCCTATCTATTCTGTCCTTGATATCCTCCAGCATGGATCAGGCAGCTGAGTGGGCAACGCGGGTTCCGCAGCAGCCTGTTCAAGAGCGCCGGAAGCAAAACTCGAACAAGTTCAAGATCCCGATGCAGGAACCTCTGGGCCTTACAAAACTGACGCGTAACTCGAAGGCTACCTTATTGGTTTGCCCACTCAGCACTGTCACTAACTGGGAGGAGCAAATCAAGCAACACGTCAAGCCCGACACGCTTTCGTATTACATCTACCACGGGCAAAATCGTATCAAGGATCCGGCGGTCCTCGCTAACTATGACTTGGTAATAACAACATATGGCTCGGTTTCGAGCGAGCTGACGGCTCGCCACAAGCGCAGAGGCAATCAGTATCCCCTCGAGGAGATTGGATGGTTCCGCGTTGTTCTTGACGAGGCTCACATGATTCGGGAGCAGGCGACGTTGCAGTTCAAAGCCATCTGCCGCTTACAGGCGAATCGCAGGTGGGCAGTCACCGGTACACCTGTACAGAATCGACTGGATGATCTGGCAGCGCTGCTTGCCTTTATCCGTCTCAAACCATTTGATGACCGCAACAAGTTCAACCAGCATATCGTCACGCCTTTCAAGCTAGCTGACCCAGAGATCATCGATAAACTTCGCATCTTGGTAGACTCCATCACCTTGCGACGCCTCAAGGACCGTATTCATCTGCCACCACGTACTGACAACGTGGTCAAGCTTACATTTTCTCCCGAGGAGCAACGTCTTTACGATCTCTTTGCTCGGAATGCCAAGGATCGGGTCCAGGCGCTGACTGGCACTCGGGAACGGATTCTGGGCGGGAAAACGTATATCCACATCCTTCAGTCCATCTTGCGGCTCCGACTCATCTGTGCCCATGGCAAAGACCTTCTCAGCGAGGATGATTTGAAAGCCGTCGAGGGCATGACCCAGGACTCAGCAATCGATCTGGACAGTGATGACGACTCGGACAAGCCCCAGATGACAGATTCCAAGGCCTACAGAACCTTTGATCTGATGAAGGAGACCAACAATGACACCTGCGTCGCGTGCCAACGGAAGCTTGGATCCAACAACGAAGAGACAGATTTGGAGTCGGAGCGTCAGGAGGACATACTGGGCTACTTGACACCATGCTTCCATCTTTATTGCTTGAAGTGTATTCACCTATTCCGCGACGAAGAGCGTGGCGTAGGTCATTCATTAGACAACCACAGTGTTGGGGAGTGTCCAAATTGCCATCAAATGGTCAAATTCATCTGCAACGAGATTCGTCGCACCCGGGCCGATGCGGAGCACGAAGTCTCTCATCAGGAGAAGGCAAAGGGGCATACAGTTAAAAGCCTAGAAGACTATACTGGTCCCCACACCAAAACGCGCGCTCTAGTCGAGGATCTGCTCAGCTCCAAGGCACATAGTGAGCTCATGCCAGATGAGCCACCCATCAAGTCAGTGGTTTTCTCTGGGTGGACTTCTCATCTCGACCTGATCGAGATCGCCCTTGATAGGGCTGGCATCACCCACACCCGACTAGACGGCAAGATGTCGCGACTTGCACGCACACAAGCTATGGATCGATTCCGAGATGACCCCTCTGTGCAAGTCATCCTTGTGTCTATCATGGCTGGTGGTCTCGGTCTCAACCTCACGGCTGGAAACCATGTATACGTCATGGAACCTCAGTATAACCCTGCCGCCGAGGCGCAAGCCGTTGATCGTGTGCACCGTCTTGGCCAGAAACGACCTGTGCGGATCATCCGATACATTATGGAGAACAGTTTCGAGGAGCAGATGGTAGCTCTGCAGCAGAAGAAAATCAAGCTTGCCAATTTATCCATGGATCGTGGCGAGTCGACGGGACCTTCCGGAGCGGACAAGCGCGAGGCCGCAAGACAGCGCCTGATGGATCTCAAGGATCTTTTCAAATAAAGAGAAGGGCTTCTGCATTACAAGAGCGCCCTTTCCCGTCATCAAAGTCCCAAGTCTGGAGACGATTTTATACTCATGTTTATTACATATTTTCTTATTTTGATACCCCTTTTTTTCGTCTCAAATTTATTCCGTCAGACAGCCTAGCTTTGCTGGGCTAAAGAAGAGCTGATGGGTGTGCTGGTAGAAGAGACATCTCTTTGGTTCGTTGGCGTACGCAGGCGTTGATCAGCTTTCACCAAAGACTACTTCTCGGCTCAAAACAAGAAAAATATATCTTGGGCTAGGATTTGGTATAGTTGTTCAAACACTCAAGATAGTCTACACATAGACCATTGCTCAATGTG